>NW_025727807.1:300000-421862 GCF_021461385.2 Schistocerca piceifrons | reverse complement strand
AATCCTGGAGTGAAGCATCGGAATCTATAACTAGTGTCAAATGAATGGTTCATAGCATAGACAGCAAGAAGAGTCAGTATTCCTGTACTTAATCTGGCATTGTGCCTTTTTATTTGATTCCGATGCAATTTCTGTGTTTCATCGTAAATAAGAAGGTCAGAGGGATACAGTAAACCTGAAGTGAAGCATCGGAATCCACAACTAGTGTCACAGAAATGGTTCAAAACATAGTCAGTAAGAAGAGTCGGTTTTCTTGTACTTAAGTCGGCATTGTGCCTTTTGTATTTAATTCCGATGCAAGTTCTGTGTTTCAATCCTCAATAAGAAGGTCCAAGGGATACAGTAAAACTGGAGTGAAGCATCGGAATCTATAACTAGTGACACGGGGATGGTTCAAAACATAGACAGTAAGGAGAGTCAGTATTCTTGTACTTTAGTCGGCATTGTGCCTTTTGTATTTAATTCCGATGCAATTTCTGTGTTTCATCCTCAATAAGAGGGTCCAAGGGATACAGTAAACCTGGAGTGAAGCATCGGAATCTATAACTAATGTCACAGAGATGGTTCAAAACTTAGTCAGTAAGAAGAGTCAGTCTTCCTGTATTTAAGTCGGAATTCTGCCTTTTTTATTAAATTCCGATGCAATTTCTGTGTTTCATCGTCAATAAGAAGGTCCAAGGGATACAGTTAACCTGGAGTGAAGCATCGGAATCAATAACTAGTGTCACAGGAATGAATCAAAACATAGTCGGTAAGAAGAGTCAGTCTTCTTGTACTTAAGTCGGCATTGTGCCTTTTGTATTTAATTCCGATGCAATTTCTATGTTTCATCGTCAATAAGAAGGTCAGAGGGATACAGTAAACCTGAAGTGAGGCATCGGAATCAATAACTAGTGTCACAGGAATGGTTCAAAGCAAAGACAGTAGGAAGAGACAGTCTTCTTGTACTTAAGTCGGCATTGTGCCTTTTCTATTTAATACCTATGCAATTTCTGTGTTTCATGGTCAATAAGAAGGTCCAAGGGATATAGTAAACCTGGAGTGAAGCATCGGAATCAATAACTAGTTTCACAGGAATGGTTCAAAACATAGACGGTAAGTAGGGTCTGTCTTCTTGTACCTAAGTCAGCATTGTGCCTTTTGTATTTAATTCCGATGCAATGTCTGTGTTTCATCGTCAATAAGAAGGTCCTAGGGATAAAGTGAACCTGGAGTGAAGCATCGGAATCTGTAACTAGTGTCTTAGGGATGGTTCAAAACATAGACAGTAAGAAGAATCACTATTCTTGTACTTAAGTCGGCATTGTGCCTTTTGTATTTAATTCCGATGCAATTTCTGTGTTTCATCTTCAATAAAAAGGTCCAAAGGATACAGTAAACTTGAAGTGAAGCACCGGAATCTATACCTAGTGACACAGGGATGGTTGAAATCATAGACAGTAAGAAGAGTCAGTATTCTTGTACTTAAATCGCCATTGTTCCTTTTGTATTTAATTCCGATGCAATTTCTGTGTTTCATCGTCAATAAGAATGTCCAAGGGATACAGTAATCCTGGAGTGAAGCATCGGAATCTATAACTAGTGTCAAATGAATGGTTCAAAGCATAGACAGTAAGAAGAGTCAGTATTCTTGTACTTAATCCGGCATTGTGCCTTTTTATTTGATTCCGATGCAATTTCTGTGTTTCATCGTAAATAAGAAGGTCAGAGGGATACAGTAAACCTGAAGTGAAGCATCGGAATCCACAACTAGTGTCACAGGAATGGTTCAAAACATAGTCAGTAAGAAGAATCAGTCTTCTTGTACTCAAGTCGGCATTGTGCCTTTTGTATTTAATTCCGATGCAATTTCTGTGTTTCATCGTCAATAAGAAGGTCCAAGGGATACAGTAAACCTGAAGTGAAGCATCGGAATGTATAACTAGTGTCACAGGAGTGGTTCAAAACATATTCAGTAAGAAGTATTAGTCTTCTTGTACTTAAGTCGGCATTGTGCCCTTTGTTTTTCATTCCGATGCAATTTCTGTGTTTCATCGTCAATAAGAAGGTCCAAGGGATACAGTATACCTGGAGTGAAGCATCGGAATCTATAACTAGTGTCACAGGAATGGTTCAAAACATAGACAGTAAGAAGAGTCAGTCTTCTTGTACATAAGTCGGTATTGTGCCTTTTGTATTTAATTCCGATGCAAGTTCTGTGTTTGATCGTCAATAAGAAGGTCCAAGGGATACAGTAAACCTGGGGTGAAGCATCGGAATCTATAACTAGTGACACAGGGATGGTTCAAAACATAGACAGTAAGGAGAGTCAGTATTCTTGTACTTAGGTCGGCATTGTGCCTTTTGTAATTAATTCCGATGCAATTTCTGTGTTTCATCCTGAATAAGAAGGTCCAAGGGATACAGAAAACCTGGAGTGAAGCATCGGAATCTATAACTAGTGTCACAGAAATGGTTCAAAACATAGTCAGTAAGAAGAGTCAGTCTTCTTGTACTTAAGTCGGAAATGTGCCTTTTTTATTTAATTCCGATGCAATTCCTGTGTTTCATCGTCAATAAGAAGGTCCAAGGGATACAGTTAACCTGGAGTGAAGCATTGGAATCTATAACTAGTGTCACAGGAATGAATCAAAACATAGTCGGTAAAAAGAGTCAGTCTTCTTGTACTTAAGTCGGCATTGTGCCTTTTGTATTTAATTCCGATGCAATTTCTATGTTTCATCGTCAATAAGAAGGTCAGAGGGATACAGTAAACCTGAAGTGAGGCATCGGAATCAATAACTAGTGTCACAGGAATGGTTCAAAACATAGACAGTAGGAAGAGACAGTCTTCTTGTACTTAAGTCAGCATTGTGCCTTTTCTATTTAATTCCTATGCAAATTCTGTGTTTCATCGTCAATAAGAAGGTCCAAGGGATATAGTAAACCTGGAGTGAAGAATCGGAATCAATAACTAGTGTCACAGGAATGGTTCAAAACATAGACGGTAAGTAGGGTCAGTCTTCTTGTACTTAAGTCAGCATTGTGCCTTTTGTATTTAATTCCGATGCAATTTCTGTGTTTCATCGTCAATAAGAAGGCCCTAGGGATAAAGTAAACCTGGAGTGAAGCATCGGAATCTATAACTAGTGTCTTAGGGATGGTTCAAAACATTGACAGTAAGAAGAATCAGTATTCTTGTACTTAAGTCGGCATTGTGCCTTTTGTATTTAATTCCGATGCAATTCCTGTGTTTCATCGTCAATAAGAAGGTCCAAGGGATACAGAAAACCTGAAGTGTAGCACCGGAATCTATAACTAGTGTAACAGGAATGGTTCAAAGCATAGACAGTGGGAAGAGTCAGTCTTCTTGTACTTAAGTCGGCATTGTGCCTTTTCTACTTAATTCCTATGCAATTTCTGTGTTTCATCGTCAATAAGAAGGGCCAAGGGATATAGTAAACCTGGAGTGAAGCATCGGAATCTATATCTAGTGTCACAGGAATGGTTCAAAGCATAGACAGTAAGTAAGGTCAGTCTTCTTGTACTTAAGTCGGCATTGTGCCTTTTTTGTTTAATTCCGATGCAATTTCTGTGTTTCATCGTCAATAAGAAGGTCCAAGGGATACAGTAAACCTGGAGTGAAGCATCGGAATCCATACCTAGTGACACAGGGATGGTTGAAATCATAGACAGTAAGAAGAGTCAGTATTCTTGTACTTAAATCACCATTGTTCCTTTTGTATTTAATTCCGATGCAATTTCTGTGTTTCATCGTCAATAAGAATGTCCAAGGGATACAGTAATCTGGAGCGAAGCATCGGAATCTATAACTAGTGTCAAATGAATGGTTCAAAGCATAGACAGTAAGAAGAGTCAGTATTCTTGTACTTAATCCGACATTGTGCCTGTTTATTTGATTCCGATGCTATTTCTGTGTTTCATCGTCAATAAGAAGGTCAGAGGGATACAGTAAACCTGAAGTGAAGCATCTGAATCCAAAAACTAGTGTCACAGGAATGGTTCAAAACATAGTCAGTAAGAAGAATCAGTCTTCTTGTACTCAAGTCGGCATTGTGCCTTTTTGTATTTAATTCCGATGCAATTTCTGTGTTTCATCGTCAATAAGAAGGTCCAAGGGATACAGTAAACCTGAAGTGAAGCATCGGAATCTATAACTAGTGTCACAGGAATGGTTCAAACATATTCAGTAAGAAGTATTAGTCTTCTTGTACTTAAGTCGGCATTGTGCCTTTTGTTTTTAATTCCGATGCAATTTCTGTGTTTCATTGTCAATAAGAAGGTCCAAGGGATACAGTATACCTGGAGTGAAGCATCGGAATCTATAACTAATGTCACAGGAATGGTTCAAAACATAGACAGTAAGAAGAGTCAGTCTTCTTGTACATAAGTCGGCATTGTGCCTTTTGTATTTAATTCCGATGCAAGTTCTGTGTTTCATCGTCAATAAGAAGGTCCAAGGGATACAGTAAACCTGGGGTGAAGCATCGGAATTTACAACTACTGTCACAGGAATGGTTCGAAACATCGACATTAAGAAGAGTCAGTCTTCTTGTACTTAATTCGGCATTGTGCCTTTAGTATTTAATGTCCGATGCAAGTTCTGTGTTTCAATCCTCAATAAGAAAGGTCCAAGGGATACAGCAAACCTGGAGTGAAGCATCGAATCTATAACTAGTGACAACAGGGATGGTCAAAACATAGACAGTAAGGAGAGTCAGTATTCTTGTACTTAAGTCGGCATTGTGCCCTTTTGTATTTAATTCCGATGCAATTTCTGTGTTTCATCCTCAATAAGAAAGTCCAAGGGATACAGTAAACCTGGAGTGAAGCATCGGAATCTATAACTAGTGTCACAGAAATGGTTCAAAACATAATCAGTAAGGAAGAGTCAGTCTGTCTTGTACTTAAGTCGGAATTGTGCTTTTTTTATTTATTCCGATGCAATTCTGTGTTTCATCGTCAATAAGAAGGTCCAAGGGATACAGTTAACCTGGAGTGAAGCATCGGAATCTATAACTAGTGTCACAGGAATGAATCAAAACATAGTCGGTAAGAAGAGTCAGTCTTCTTGTACTTAAGTCGGCATTGTGCTATTTGTATTTTAATTCCGATGCAATTTCTGTGTTTCATCGTCAATAAGAAGGTCAGAGGGATACAGTAAAACCTGGAGTGAGGCATCGGAATCTATACCTAGTGACACAGGGATGGTTGAAATCATAGACAGTAAGAAGAGTCAGTATTCTTGTACTTGAAATCGCCATTGTTCCATTTGTATTTAATTCCGATGCAATTTTCTGTGTTTCATCGTCACTAAGAATGTCCAAGGGATACAGTTAATCCTGGGAGTGAAGCATCGGAATCTATAACTAGTGGTCAAATGAATGGTTCAAATCATAGACAGTAAGGAGTGTCAGTATTCTTGTAACTTAATCCCGGCATTGTGCCTTTTTAATTGATTCCGATGCAATTTCTGTGTTTCATCGTAAATAAGATGGTCAGAGGGATACAGTAAACCCGAAGTGAAGCATCATAATCCACAACTAGTGTCACTAGGAATGGTTCAAAAACATAGTCAGTAAGAAGAATCAGTCTTCTTGTACTCAAGTCGGCATTGTGTGCCTTCGTATTTATTTCCGATGCAATTTCTGTGTTTCATCGTCAATAAGAAGGTCAAGGGATACAGTAAACCTGAAGTGAAGCATCGGAATCTATAACTAGTGTCACAGGAATGGTTCAAAACATATTCAGTAAGAAGTATTAGTCTTCTTGTACTTAAGTCGGCATTGTGCCTTTTGTTTTTAATTCCGATGCAATTCCTGTGTTTCATCGTCAATAAGAAGGTCCAAGGGATACAGTATATCTGAAGTCAAGCATCGGAATCTATAACTAGTGTCACAGGAATGGTTCAAAGCATATTCAGTAAGAAGTATTAGTCTTCATTGTACATAAGTCGGCATTGTGCCTTTTGTATTTAATTCCGATGCAAGTTCTGTGTTTCATCGTCAATGAGAGGTTCCAAGGGATAAAGTAAACCTGGGGTGAAGCATCGGAATTTATAACTACTGTCACAGGAATGGTTCAAAACATCGACATTAAGAAGAGTCAGTCTTCTTGTACTTAATTCGGCATTGTGCCTTTAGTATTTAATTCGATGCAATTTCTGTGTTTCATCGTTAATAAGAAAGTCAAAGATATACAGTAAATCTGAAGTCAAGCATCGGAATCTATAACTAGTGTCACAGGAATGGTTCAAAAACATAGTCAGTAAGAAGAGTCAGTTTTCTTGTACTTAGGTCGGCATTGTGCCTTTTGTATTTAATTCCGATGCAAGTTCTGTGTTTCATCCTCAATAAGAAGGTCCAAGGGATACAGTAAACCTGGAGTGAAGCATCGGAATCTATACCTAGTGACACAGGGATGGTGAAATCATAGACAGTAAGAAGAGTCAGTATTCTTGTACTTAAATCGCCATTGTTCCTTTTGTATTTAATTCCGATGCAATTTCCTGTGTTTCATCGTCAATAAGAATGTCCAAGGGGATACAGTAATCCTGGAGCGAAGCATCGGAATCTCATAAACTAGTGTCAAATGAATGGTTCAAGAGCATAGGACAGTAAGAAGAGTCAGTATTCTTGTACTTAATCCGGCATTGTGCCTGTTTATTTGATTCCGATGCTATTTCCTGTGTTTCATCGTAAATAAGAAGGTCAGAGGGATACAGTAAACCTGAAGTGAAGCATCGGAATCCACAACTAGTGTCACAGGAATGGTTCAAAACATAGACAGTAAGAAGAGTCAGTCTTCTTGTACATAAGTCGGCATTGTGCCTTTTGTATTTAATTCCGATGCAAGTTCTGTGTGTTTCATCGTCAATTAGAAGGTCCAAGGGATACAGTAAACCTGGGGTGAAGCCATCCGGAATTTATAACTACTGTCACAGGAATGGTTCAATAACATCGACATTAAGAAGAGTCAGTCTTCTTGTACTTAATTCGGCACTGTGCCTTTTAGTATTTAATTCCGATGCAAGTTCTGTGTTTCATCCTCAATAAGAAGGTCCAAGGGATACAGTAAACCTGAGTGAAGCATCGAATCTATAACTAGTGACACAGGGATGGTTCAAAACATAGACAGTAAGGAGAGTCAGTATTCTTGTACTTAAGTCGGCATTGTGCCTTTTGTATTTAATTCCGATGCAAATTTCTGTGTTTCATCCTCAATAAGAAGGTCCAAGGGATACAGTAAACCTGGAGTGAAGCATCGGAATCCATAACTAGTGTCACAGAAATGGTTCAAAACATAATCAGTAAGAAGAGTCAGTCTTCTTGTACTTAAGTCGGAATTGTGCCTTTTTTATTTAATTCGGATGCAATTTCTGTGTTTCATCGTCAATAAGAAGGTCCAAGGGATACAGTTAACCTGGAGTGAAGCATCGGAATCTATAACTAGTGTCACAGAATGAATCAAAACATAGTCGGTAAGAAGAGTCAGTCTTCTTGTACTTAAGTCGGCATTGTGCCTTTTTTATTTAATTCCGATGCAATTTCTGTGTTTCATCGTCAATAAGAAGGTCCAAGGGATACAGTTAACCTGGAGTGAAGCATCGGAATCTATAACTAGTGTCACAGGAATGAATCAAAGCATAGTCGGTAAGAAGAGTCAGTCTTCTTGTACTTAAGTCGGCATTGTGCCTTTTGTATTTAATTCCGATGCAATTTCTGTGTTTCATCGTCAATAAGAAGGTCAGAGGATACAGTAAACCTGGAGTGAAGCATCGGAATCTATACCTAGTGACACAGGGATGTTTGAAATCATAGACAGTAAGAAGAGTCAGTATTCTTGTACTTAAATCGCCATTGTTCCTTTTGTATTTAATTCCGATGCAATTTCTGTGTTTCAATCGTCAATAAGAATGTCCAAGGGATACAGTAATCCTGGAGTGAAGCATCGGAATCTATAACTAGTGTCAAATGAATGGTTTCAAAGCTAGACAGTAAGGAGAGTCCAGTATTCTTGTACTTAATCCGGCATTGTGCCTTTTTAATTGATTCCGATGCAATTTCTGTGTTGCATCGTAAATAAGAAGGTCAGAGGGATACAGTAAACCTGAAGTGAAGCATCATAATCCACAACTAGTGTCACAGGAATGGTTCAAAACATAGTCAGTAAGAAGAATCAGTCTTCTTGTACTCAAGTCGGCATTGTGCCTTTCGTATTTAATTCCGATGCAATTTCTGTGTTTCATCGTCAATAAGAAGTTCCAAGGGATACAGTAAACCTGAAGTGAAGCATCGGAATCTATAACTAGTGTCACAGGAATGGTTCAAAACATATTCAGTAAGAAGTATTAGACTTCTTGTACTTAAGTCGGCATTGTGCCTTGTGTTTTTAATTCCCGATGCAATTCTGTGTTTCATCGTCAATAAGAAGGTCCAAGGGATACAGTAAATCTGAAGTCAAGCATCGGAATCTATAGACTAGTGTCACAGGAATGGTTCAAAACATATTCAGTAAGAAGTATTAGTCTTCCTTGTACTTAAGTCGGCATTGTGCCTTTTGTTTTTTAATTCCGACGCAATTTCTGTGTTTCATCGTCAATAAGAAGGTCCAAGGGATACAGTATACCTGGAGTGAAGCATCGAATCTACTAACTAGTGTCACAGGAATGGTTCAAAACATAGACAGTAAGAAGAGTCAGTCTTCTTGTACATAAGTCGGCATTGTGCCTTTTGTATTTAATTCCGATGCAAGTTCTGTGTTTCATCGTCAATAAGAGGTTCTAAGGGATACAGTAAACCTGGGGTGAAGCATCGGAATTTATAACTACTGTCACAGGAATGGTTCAAAACATCGACATTAAGAAGAGTCAGTCTTCTTGTACTTAATTCGGCATTGTGCCTTTAGTATTTAATTCCGATGCAATTTCTGTGTTTCATCGTTAATAAGAAAGTCAAAGATCTACAGTAAATCTGAAGTCAAGCATCGGAATCTATAACTAGTGTCACAGGAATGGTTCAAAACATAGTCAGTAAGGAAGAGTCAGTTTGCTTGTACTTAGGTCGGCATTGTGCCTTTTGTATTTAATTCCGATGCCAATTTCTGTGTTTTCATCCTCAATAAGAAGGTCCAAGGGATACAGTAAACCTGGAGTGAAGCATCGGAATCTATAACTAGTGTCACAGAAATGGTTCAAGAACATAGTCAGTAAGAAGAGTCAGTCTTCTTGTACTTAAGTCGGAATTGTGCGTTTTTATTTAATTCCGATGCAATTTCCTGTGTTTCATCGTCAATAAGAAGGTCCAAGGGATACAGTTAACCTGGAGTGAAGCATCGGAATCTATAACTAGTGTTCACAGGAATGAATTCAAAACAGTAGTCGGTAAGAAGAGTCCAGTCTTCTTGTACTTAAGTCGGCATTGTGCCTTTTTTATTTAATTCCGATGCACATTCTGTGTTTCATCGTCAATAAGAAGGTCCAAGGGATACAGTTAACCTGGAGTGAAGCATCGGAATCTATAACTAGTGTCACAGGAATGAATCAACACCATAGTCGGTAAGAAGAGTCAGTCTTCTTGTACTTAAGTCGGCATTGGGCCCTTTGTATGTAATTCCGATGCAATTTCTGTGTTTCATCGTCAATAAGAAGGTCAGAGGGATAGAGTAAACCTGGAGTGAAGCATCGGAATCTATACCTAGTGGACACAGGGATGGTTGAAATCATAGACAGTAAGAAGAGTCAGTATTCTTGTACTTAAATCGCCATTGTTCCTTTTGTATTTAATTCCGATGCAATTTCTGTGTTTCATCGTCAATAAGAATGTCCAACGCATACCAGTAGTCCTGGAGTGAAGCATCGGAATCTATAACTAGTGTCAAATGAATGGTTCAAAGCATAGACAGTAAGAAGACGTCAGTATTCTTGTACTTAATCAGGCATTGTGCCTTTTTAATTTGATTCCGATGCAATTTCTGTGTTCATCGGTTAATAAGATGGTCAGAGGGATACAATAAACCTGAAGTGAAGCATCATAATCCACAACTAGTGTCACAGGAATGGTTCAAAACATAGTCAGTACAGAAGAATCAGTCTTCTTGTACTCAAGTCGGCATTGTGCCTTTCGTATTTAATTCCGATGCAATTTCTGGTGTTTCATCGTCAATAAGAAGTTCCAAGGGATACAGTAAACCTGAAGTGAAGCATCGGAATCTATAACTAGTGTCACCAGGAATGGTTCAAAAACAATATTCAGTAAGAAGTATTAGTCTTCTTGTACTTAAGTCGGCATTGTGCCTTGTGTTTTTAATTCCGATGCAATTCCTGTGTTTCATCGTCAATAAGAAGGTCCAAGGGATACAGTAAATCTGAAGTCACGCATCGGAATCTATAACTAGTGTCACAGGAATGGTTCAAAACATATTCAGTAAGAAGTATTAGTCTTCTTGTACTTAAGTCGGCATTGTGCCTTTTGTTTTTAATTCCGACGCAATTTCTGTGTTTCATCGTCAATAAGAAGGTCCAAGGGATACAGTATACCTGGAGTGAAGCATCGGAATCTATAACTAGTGTCACAGGAATGGTTCAAAAACATAGACAGTAAGAAGAGTCAGTCTTCTTGTACATAAGTCGGCATTGTGCCTTTTGTATTTAATTCCGATGCAAGTTCTGTGTTTCATCGTCAATAAGAGGTTCCAAGGGATACAGTAAACCTGGGGTGAAGCATCGGAATTTATAACTACTGTCACAGGAATGGTTCAAAACATCGACATTAAGAAGAGTCAGTCTTCTTGTACTTAATTCGGCATTGTGCCTTTAGTATTTAATTCCGATGCAATTTCTGTGTTTTCATCGTTAATAAGAAAGTCAAAGATATACAGTAAATCTGAAGTCAAGCATCGGAATCTATAACTAGTGTCACAGGAATGGTTCAAAACATAGTCAGTAAGAAGAGTCAGTTTGCTTGTACTTAGGTCGGCATTGTGCCTTTTGTATTTAATTCCGATGCAATTTCTGTGTTTCATCCTCAATAAGAAGGTCCAAGGGATACAGTAAACCTGGAGTGAAGCATCGAATCTATAACTAGTGTCACAGAAATGGTTCAAAACATAGTCAGTAAGAAGAGTCAGTCTTCTTGTACTTAAGTCGGAATTGTGCGTTTTTATTTAATTCCGATGCAATTTCTGTGTTTCATCGTCAATAAGAAGGTCCAAGGGATACAGTTAACCTGAGTGAAGCACTCGGAATCTATAACTAGTGTCACAGGAATGAATCAAATCATAGTCGGTAAGAAGAGTCAGTCTTCTTGTACTTAAGTCGGCATTGTGGCCTTTTTTATTTAATTCCGATGCAATTTCTGTGTTTCATCGTCAATAAGAGGTCCAAGGGATACAGTTAACCTGGAGTGAAGCATCGGAATCTATAAACTAGTGTCACAGGAATGAATCAACACATAGTCGGTAAGAAGAGTCAGTCTTCTTGTACTTAAGTCGGCATTGTGCCCTTTGTATGTAATTCCGATGCAATTTCTGTGTTTCATCGTCAATAAGAAGGTCAGAGGGATAGAGTAAACCTGGAGTGAAGCATCGGAATCTATACCTAGTGACACAAGGGATGTTGAAATCATAGACAGTAAGAAGAGTCAGTATTCTTGTACTTAAATCGCCATTGTTCCTTTTGTATTTAATTCCGATGCAATTTCTGTGTTTCATCGTCAATAAGAATGTCCAACGCATACAGTAGTCCTGGAGTGAAGCATCGGAATCTATAACTAGTGTCAAATGAATGGTTCAAAGCATAGACAGTAAGAAGAGTCAGTATTCTTGTACTTAATCAGGCATTGTGCCTTTTTATTTGATTCCGATGCAATTTCTGTGTTTCATCGTTAATAAGAAGGTCAGAGGGATACAATAAACCTGAAGTGAAGCATCATAATCCCACAACTAGTGTCACAGGAATGGTTCAAAACATAGTCAGTAAGAAGAATCAGTCTTCTTGTACTCAAGTCGGCATTGTGCCTTTCGTATTACTTCCGATGCAATTTCTGTGTTTCATCGTCAATAAGAAGGTCCAAGGGATACAGTATACCTGGAGTGAAGCATCGGAATCTATAACTAGTGTCACAGGAATGGTTCAAAACATAGACAGTAAGAAGGGTCAGTCTTCTTGTACATAGTCGGCATTGTGCCTTTGGTATTTAATTCGAAGCAATTTCTGTGTTTCATCCCTCAATAAGAAGGCTCCAAGGGATACAGTAAACCTGGAGTGAAGCGTCGGAATCTATAACTAGTGTCACAGAAATGGTTCAAAACATAGTCAGTAAGAAGAGTCAGTCCTTCTTGTAATTAAGTCGGAATTGTGCCTTTTTTATTAAATTCCGATGCAATTTCTGTGTTTCATCGTCAATAAGAAGGTCCAAGGGATACAGTTAACCTGGAGTGAAGCATCGGAATCTATAACTAGTGTCACAGGAATGAATCAAATCATAGTCGGTAAGAAGAGGCAGTCTTCTTGTACTGAGGTCGGCACTGTGCCTTTTGTATTTAATTCCGATGCAATTTCTATGTTTCCATCGTCAATAAGAAGGTCCGAGGGATACAGTAAACCTGAAGTGAGGCAACGGAATCAATAACTAGTGTCACAGGAATGGTTCAAAACATAGTCGGTGAGTAGGGTCAGTCTTCTTGTACTTAAGTCAGGCATTGTGCCTTTTGTATTTAATTCCGATGCAATTTCTGTAATCATCGTCAATAAGAAGGTCCTAGGGATAAAGTAAACCTGGAGTGAAGCATCGGAATCTATAACTAGTGTCACAGGAATGGTTCAAAACATAGACAGTAAGAAGGGTCAGTCTTCTTGTACATAAGTCCGGCATTGTGCCTTTTTTATTTAATTCCGAAGCAATTTCTGTGTTTCATCCTCAATAAGAAGGTCCAAGGGATACAGTAAACCTGGAGTGAAGCGTCGGAATCTATAACTAGTGTCACAGAAATGGTTCAAAACATAGTCAGTAAGAAGAGTTCAGTGTTCTTGTAATTAAGTCGGAATTGTGCCTTTTTTATTAAATTCCGATGCAATTTCTGTCTTTCATCGTCAATAAGAAGGCTCCAAGGGATACAGAAAACCTGAAGTGAAGCACCGGAATCTATAACTAGTGTAACAGGAATGGTTCAAAGCATAGACAGTGGGAAGAGTCAGTCTTCTTGTACTTAAGTCGGCATTGTGCCTTTTCTACTTAATTCCTATGCAATTTCTGTGTTTCATCGTCAAAAAGAAGATCCAAGGGATATAGTAAACCTGGAGTGAAGCATCGGAATCTATAACTAGTGACACAGGAATGGTTCAAAACATAGAAAGTAAGTAGGGTCAGTCTTCTTGTACTTAAGTCGGCATTGTGCCTTTTTTATTTAATTCCGATGCAATTTCTGTGTTTCATCGTCAATAAGAAGGTCCATGGGATACAGTTAACCTGGAGTGAAGCATCGGAATCTATAACTAGTGTCACAGGAATGAATCAAAACATAGTCGGTAAGAAGAGTCAGTCTTCTTGTACTTAAGTCGGCATTGTGCCTTTTGTATTTAATTCCGATGCAATTTCTGTGTTTCATCGTCAATAAGAAGGTCAGAGGGATACAGTAAACGTGGAGTGAAGCATCGGAATCTATACCTAGTGACACAGGGATGGGTGAAATCATAGACAGTAAGAAGAGTCAGTAATCTTGTACTTAAATCGCCATTGTTCCTTTTGTATTTAATTCCGATGCAATTTCTGTGTTTCATCGTCAATAAGAATGTCCAAGGGATACAGTAATCCTGGAGTGAAGCATCGGAATCTATAACTAGTGTCAAATGAATGGTTCAAAGCATAGGACAGTAAGAAGAGTCAGTATTCTTGTACTTAATCCGGCATTGTGCCTTTTTATTTGATTCCGATGCAATTTCTGTGTTTCATCGTAAGTAAGAAGGTCAGAGGGATACAATAAACCTGAAGTGAAGCATCATAATCTACAACTAGTGTCACAGGAATGGTTCAAAACATAGTCAGTAAGAAGAATCAGTCTTCTTGTACTCAATTCGGCATTGTGCCTTTTGTATTTAATTCCGATGCAATTTCTGTGTTTCATCCTCAATAAGAAGGTCCAAGGGATACAGTAAACCTGGAGTGAAGCATCGGAATCTATAACTAGTGTCACAGAAATGGTTCAAAACATAGTCAGTAAGAAGAGTCAGTCTTCTTGTACTTAAGTCGGAATTGTGCGTTTTTATTTAATTCCGATGCAATTTCTGTGTTTCATCGTCAATAAGAAGGTCCAAGAGGGATTACAGTTAACCTGGAGTGAAGCATCGGAATCTATAACTAGTGTCACAGGAATGAATCAAAACATAGTCGGTAAGAAGAGTCAGTCTTCTTGTACTTAAGTCGGCATTGTGCCTTTTTTATTTAATTCCGATGCAATTTCTGTGTTTCATCGTCAATAAGAAGGTCCAAGGGATACAGTTAACCTGGAGTGAAGCATCGGAATCTATAACTAGTGTCACAGGAATGAATCAACACATAGTCGGTAAGAAGAGTCAGTCTTCTTGTACTTAAGTCGGCATTGTGCCCTTTGTATGTAATTCCGATGCAATTTCTGTGTTTCATCGTCAATAAGAAGGTCAGAGGGATAGAGTAAACCTGGAGTGAAGCATCGGAATCTATACCTAGTGACACAGGGATGGTTGAAATCATAGACAGTAAGAAGAGTCAGTATTCTTGTACTTAAATCGCCATTGTTCCTTTTGTATTTAATTCCGATGCAATTTCTGTGTTTCATCGTCAATAAGAATGTCCAACGCATACAGTAGTCCTGGAGTGAAGCATCGGAATCTATAACTAGTGTCAAATGAATGGGTTCAAAGCATAGACAGTAAGAAGAGTCAGTATTCTTGTACTTAATCAGGCATTGTGCCTTTTTATTTGATTCCGATGCAATTTCTGTGTTTCATCGTTAATAGAAGGTCAGAGGGATACAATAAACCTGAAGTGAAGCATCATAATCCACAACTAGTGTCACAGGAATGGTTCAAAACATAGTCAGTAAGAAGAATCAGTCTTCTTGTACTCAAGTCGGCATTGTGCCTTTCGTATTACTTCCGATGCAATTTCTGTGTTTCATCGTCAATAAGAAGGTCCAAGGATACAGTATACC
Source organism: Schistocerca piceifrons (assembly GCF_021461385.2). Lineage (NCBI taxonomy): Eukaryota > Metazoa > Arthropoda > Insecta > Orthoptera > Acrididae > Schistocerca > Schistocerca piceifrons. The sequence goes on along the minus strand of NW_025727807.1, from coordinate 406,676 downwards.
TGGAGTGAAGCATCGGAATCTATAACTAGTGTCACAGGAATGGTTCAAAACATAGACAGTAAGAAGGGTCAGTCTTCTTGTACATAAGTCGGCATTGTGCCTTTGGTATTTAATTCCGAAGCAATTTCTGTGTTTCATCCTCAATAAGAAGGTCCAAGGGATACAGTAAACCTGGAGTGAAGCGTCGGAATCTATAACTAGTGTCACAGAAATGGTTCAAAACATAGTCAGTAAGAAGAGGTAGTCTTCTTGTAATTAAGTCGGAATTGTGCCTTTTTTATTAAATTCCGATGCAATTTCTGTGTTTCATCGTCAATAAGAAGGTCCAAGGGATACAGTTAACCTGGAGTGAAGCATCGGAATCTATAACTAGTGTCACAGGAATGAATCAAATCATAGTCGGTAAGAAGAGGCAGTCTTCTTGTACTGAGGTCGGCACTGTGCCTTTTGTATTTAATTCCGATGCAATTTCTATGTTTCATCGTCAATAAGAAGGTCTGAGGGATACAGTAAACCTGAAGTGAGGCAACGGAATCAATAACTAGTGTCACAGGAATGGTTCAAAACATAGTCGGTGAGTAGGGTCAGTCTTCTTGTACTTAAGTCAGCATTGTGCCTTTTGTATTTAATTCCGATGCAATTTCTGTAATTCATCGTCAATAAGAAGGTCCTAGGGATAAAGTAAACCTGGAGTGAAGCATCGGAATCTATAACTAGTGTCACAGGAATGGTTCAAAACATAGACAGTAAGAAGGGTCAGTCTTCTTGTACATAAGTCGGCATTGTGCCTTTTTTATTTAATTCCGAAGCAATTTCTGTGTTTCATCCTCAATAAGAAGGTCCAAGGGATACAGTAAACCTGGAGTGAAGCGTCGGAATCTATAACTAGTGTCACAGAAATGGTTCAAAACATAGTCAGTAAGAAGAGTCAGTGTTCTTGTAATTAAGTCGGAATTGTACCTTTTTTATTAAATTCCGATGCAATTTCTGTCTTTCATCGTCAATAAGAAGGTCCAAGGGATACAGAAAACCTGAAGTGAAGCACCGGAATCTATAACTAGTGTAACAGGAATGGTTCAAAGCATAGACAGTGGGAAGAGTCAGTCTTCTTGTACTTAAGTCGGCATTGTGCCTTTTCTACTTAATTCCTATGCAATTTCTGTGTTTCATCGTCAAAAAGAAGATCCAAGGGATATAGTAAACCTGGAGTGAAGCATCGGAATCTATAACTAGTGTCACAGGAATGAATCAAAACATAGTCGGTAAGAAGAGTCAGTCTTCTTGTACTTAAGTCGGCATTGTGCCTTTTTTATTTAATTCCGATGCAATTTCTGTGTTTCATCGTCAATAAGAAGGTCCATGGGATACAGTTAACCTGGAGTGAAGCATCGGAATCTATAACTAGTGTCACAGGAATGAATCAAAACATAGTCGGTAAGAAGAGTCTGTCTTCTTGTACTTAAGTCGGCATTGTGCCTTTTGTATTTAATTCCGATGCAATTTCTGTGTTTCATCGTCAATAAGAAGGTCAGAGGGATACAGTAAACTTGGAGTGAAGCATCGGAATCTATACCTAGTGACACAGGGATGGTTGAAATCATAGACAGTAAGAAGAGTCAGTATTCTTGTACTTAAATCGCCATTGTTCCTTTTGTATTTAATTCCGATGCAATTTCTGTGTTTCATCGTCAATAAGAATGTCCAAGGGATACAGTAATCCTGGAGTGAAGCATCGGAATCTATAACTAGTGTCAAATGAATGGTTCGAAGCATAGACAGTAAGAAGAGTCAGTATTCTTGTACTTAATCCGGCATTGTGCCTTTTTATTTGATTCCGATGCAATTTCTGTGTTTCATCGTAAGTAAGAAGGTCAGAGGGATACAATAAACCTGAAGTGAAGCATCATAATCTACAACTAGTGTCACAGGAATGGTTCAAAACATAGTCAGTAAGAAGAATCAGTCTTCTTGTACTCAATTCGGCATTGTGCCTTTCGTATTTAATTCCGATGCAATTTCTGTGTTTCATCGCCAATAAGAAGGTCCAAGGGATACAGTATACCTGGAGTGAAGCATCGGAAACTATAACTAGTGTCACAGGAATGGTTCAAAACATAGACAGTAAGAAGAGTCAGTCTACTTGTACATAAGTCGGCATTGTGCCTTTTGTATTTAATTCCGATGCAATTTCTGTGTTTCATCCTCAATAAGAAGGTCCAAGGGATACAGTAAACCTGGAGTGAAGCATTGGAATCTATAACTAGTGTCACAGAAATGGTTCAAAACATAGTCAGTAAGAAGAGTCAGTCTTCTTGTACTTAAGTCGGAATTGTGCCTTTTTTATTTAATTCCGATGCAATTTCTGTGTTTCATCGTCAATAAGAAGGTCCAAGGGATACAGTTAACCTGGAGTGAAGCATCGGAATCTATAACTAGTGTCACAGGAATGAATCAGAACATAGTCGGTAAGAAGAGTCAGTCTTCTTGTACTTAAGTCGGCATTGTGCCTTTTGTATTTAATTCCGATGCATATTCTATGTTTCATCGCTAATAAGAAGGTCAGAGGGATACAGTAAACCTGAAGTGAGGCAACGGAATCAATAACTAGTGTCACAGGAATGGTTCAAAACATAGACAGAAGAAGAGACAGTCTTCTTGTACTTAAGTCGGCATTGTGCCTTTTCTATTTAATTCCTATGCAATTTGTGTGTTTCATCGTCAATAAGAAGGTCCAAGGGATATAGTAAACCTGGTGTGAAGCATCGGAATCAATAACTAGTGTCACAGGAATGGTTCAAAACATAGACGGTGAGTAGGGTCAGTCTTCTTGTACTTAAGTCAGCATTGTGCCTTTTGTATTTAATTCCGATGCAATTTCTGTAATTCATCGTCAATAAGAAGGTCCTAGGGATAAAGTAAACCTGGAGTGAAGCATCGGACTCTATAACTAGTGTCTTAGGGATGGTTCAAAACATAGACAGTTAGAAGAATCAGTATTCTTGTACTTAAGTCGGCATTGTGCCTTTTGTATTTACTTCCGATGCAATTTCTGTGTTTCATCTTCAATAAAAAGGTCCAAAGGATACAGTAAACTTGAAGTGAAGCATCAGCGTCTATAACTAGTGTCACAGGAATGGTTCAAAGCATAGACAGTGGGAAGAGTCAGTCTTCTTGTACTTAAGTCGGCATTGTGCCTTTTCTCCTAAATTCCTATGCAATTTCTGTGTTTCATCGTCAAAAAGAAGGTCCAAGGGATATAGTAAACCTGGAGTGAAGCATCGCAATCTATAACTAGTGACACAGGAATGGTTCAAAACATAGACAGTAAGTAGGGTCAGTTTTCTTGTACTTAAGTCGGCATTGTGCCTTTTTTGTTTAATTCCGATGCAATTTCTGTGTTTCATCGTCAATAAGAAGGTCAGGGGGATACAGTAAATCTGAAGTCAAGCATCGGAATCTATATCTAGTGTCACAGGAATGGTTCAAAACACAGTCAGTAAGAAGACTCAGTCTTCTTGTACATAAGTCGGCATTGTGCCTTTTGTATTTAATTCCGATGCAAGATCTGTTTTTCATCGTCAATAAGAAAGTCCAAGGGATACAGTAAACCTGGAGTGAAGCATCGGAATCTATACCTAGTGACACAGGGATGGTTGAAATCATAGCCAGTAAGAAGAGTCAGTATTCTTGTACTTAAGTCGGTATTTTGCCTTTTGTATTTAATTCCGATGCAATATCTGTGTTTCATCGTCAATAAGAATGTCCAAGGGATACAGTAAACCTGAAGTGAAGCACCGGAATCTATAACTAGTGTCACAGGAATGGTTCAAAACATAGCCAGTAAGAAGAGTCAGTCTTCTTGTACCTAAGTCGGCATTGTGCCTTTTGTATTTAATTCCGATGCAATTTCTGTGTTTCTTCGTCAATAAGGAGGTCCAAGGGATACAGTAAACCTGGAGTGAAACATCGGAATCTATAACTAGTGTCACAGGAATGGTTCAAAACATAGTCAATAAGAAGAGTCAGTCTTCTTGTACATAAGTCGGCATTGTGCCTTTTGTATGTAAATCCGATGCCATTTCTGTGTTTCATCGTCATTACGAAGGTACAAGGGATACAGTAAACCTGAAGCGAAGCATCGGAATCTATAACTAGTGTCACAGGAATGGTTCAAAACATAGTCAGTAAGAAGAATCAGTCTTCTTGTACTTAAGTCGGCATTGTGCCTTTCGTTTTTAATTCCGATGCAATTTCTGTGTTTCATCGTCAATAATAAAGTCCAAGGGATACAGTAAACCTGGAGTGAAGCATCGGAATCTATAACTAGTGACACAGGGATGGTTCAAATCATAGACAGTAAGAAGAGTCAGTCTTCTTGTACTTAAGTCGCCATTGTGCCTTTTGTACTTTGTTCTGATGCAATTTCTGTGTTTCATCGTCAATAAGAAGGTCCAAGGGATACAGTATACCTGGAGTGAAGCATAGGAATCTATAACTAGTGTCAAATGAATGGTTCAAAGCATAGACAGTAAGAAGAGTCAGTATTCTATTACTTAATCCGGCATTGTGCCTTTTTATTTGATTCCGATGCAATTTCTGTGTTTCATCGTAAATAAGAAGGTCAGAGGGATACAGTAAACCTGAAGTGAAGCATCGGAATCCACAACTAGTGTCACAGGAATGGTTCAAAACATAGTCAGTAAGAAGAATCAGTCTTCTTGTACTCAAGTCGGCATTGTGCCTTTTGCATTTATTTCCGATGCAATTTCTGTGTTTCATCGTCAATACGAAGGTCCAATGGATACAGTAAACCTTCAGTGAAGCATCGGAATCTATAACTAGTGTCACAGGAATGGTTCAAATCATATTCAGTAAGAAGCATTAGTCTTCTTGTACTTAAGTCGGCATTGTGCCTTTTGTTTTTAATTCCGATGCAATTTCTGTGTTTCATCGTCAATAAGAAGGTCCAAGGGATACAGTATACCTGGAGTGAAGCATCGGAATCTATAACTAGTGTCACAGGAATGGTTCAAAACATAGACAGTAAGAAGAGTCAGTCTTCTTGTACATAAGTCGGCATTGTGCCTATTGCATTTAATTCCGATGCAAGTTCTGTGTTTCATTGTCAATAAGAGGTTCCAAGGGATACAGTAAACCTGGGGTGAAGCATCGGAATTTATAACTACTGTCACAGGAATGGTTCAAACATCGACATTAAGAAGAGTCAGTCTTCTTGTACTTAATTCGGCATTGTGCCTTTTGTATTTACTTCCGATGCAATTTCTGTGTTTCATCTTCAATAAAAAGGTCCAAAGGATACAGTAAACTTGAAGTGAAGCATCAGCGTCTATAACTAGTGTCACAGGAATGGTTCAAAGCATAGACAGTGGGAAGAGTCAGTCTTCTTGTACTTAAGTCGGCATTGTGCCTTTTCTCCTAAATTCCTATGCAATTTCTGTGTTTCATCGTCAAAAAGAAGGTCCAAGGGATATAGTAAACCTGGAGTGAAGCATCGGAATCTATAACTAGTGACACAGGAATGGTTCAAAACATAGACAGTAAGTAGGGTCAGTTTTCTTGTACTTAAGTCGGCATTGTGCCTTTTTTGTTTAATTCCGATGCAATTTCTGTGTTTCATCGTCAATAAGAAGGTCAGGGGGATACAGTAAATCTGAAGTCAAGCATCGGAATCTATATCTAGTGTCACAGGAATGGTTCAAAACACAGTCAGTAAGAAAACTCAGTCTTCTTGTACATAAGTCGGCATTGTGCCTTTTGTATTTAATTCCGATGCAAGATCTGTTTTTCATCGTCAATAAGAAGGTCCAAGGGATACAGTAAACCTGGAGTGAAGCATCGGAATCTATACCTAGTGACACAGGGATGGTTGAAATCATAGCCAGTAAGAAGAGTCAGTATTCTTGTACTTAAGTCGGTATTTTGCCTTTTGTATTTAATTCCGATGCAATATCTGTGTTTCATCGTCAATAAGAATGTCCAAGGGATACAGTAAACCTGAAGTGAAGCACCGGAATCTATAACTAGTGTCACAGGAATGGTTCAAAACATAGCCAGTAAGAAGAGTCAGTCTTCTTGTACCTAAGTCGGCATTGTGCCTTTTGTATTTAATTCCGATGCAATTTCTGTGTTTCTTCGTCAATAAGGAGGTCCAAGGGATACAGTAAACCTGGAGTGAAGCATCGGAATCTATAACTAGTGTCACAGGAATGGTTCAAAACATAGTCAATAAGAAGAGTCAGTCTTCTTGTACATAAGTCGGCATTGTGCCTTTTGTATGTAAATCCGATGCCATTTCTGTGTTTCATCGTCATTACGAAGGTACAAGGGATACAGTAAACCTGAAGCGAAGCATCGGAATCTATAACTAGTGTCACAGGAATGGTTCAAATCATAGTCAGTAAGAAGAATCAGTCTTCTTGTACTTAAGTCGGCATTGTGCCTTTCGTTTTTAATTCCGATGCAATTTCTGTGTTTCATCGTCAATAATAAAGTCCAAGGGATACAGTAAACCTGGAGTGAAGCATCGGAATCTATAACTAGTGACACAGGGATGGTTCAAATCATAGACAGTAAGAAGAGTCAGTCTTCTTGTACTTAAGTCGCCATTGTGCCTTTTGTACTTTGTTCTGATGCAATTTCTGTGTTTCATCGTCAATAAGAAGGTCCAAGGGATACAGTATACCTGGAGTGAAGCATAGGAATCTATAACTAGTGTCAAATGAATGGTTCAAAGCATAGACAGTAAGAAGAGTCAGTATTCTATTACTTAATCCGGCATTGTGCCTTTTTATTTGATTCCGATGCAATTTCTGTGTTTCATCGTAAATAAGAAGGTCAGAGGGATAGAGTAAACCTGAAGTGAAGCATCGGAATCCACAACTAGTGTCACAGGAATGGTTCAAAACATAGTCAGTAAGAAGAATCAGTCTTCTTGTACTCAAGTCGGCATTGTGCCTTTTGCATTTAATTCCGATGCAATTTCTGTGTTTCATCGTCAATACGAAGGTCCAATGGATACAGTAAACCTTCAGTGAAGCATCGGAATCTATAACTAGTGTCACAGGAATGGTTCAAATCATATTCAGTAAGAAGCATTAGTCTTCTTGTACTTAAGTCGGCATTGTGCCTTTTGTTTTTAATTCCGATGCAATTTCTGTGTTTCATCGTCAATAAGAAGGTCCAAGGGATACAGTATACCTGGAGTGAAGCATCGGAATCTATAACTAGTGTCACAGGAATGGTTCAAAACATAGACAGTAAGAAGAGTCAGTCTTCTTGTACATAAGTCGGCATTGTGCCTATTGCATTTAATTCCGATGCAAGTTCTGTGTTTCATTGTCAATAAGAGGTTCCAAGGGATACAGTAAACCTGGGGTGAAGCATCGGACTTTATAACTACTGTCACAGGAATGGTTCAAACATCGACATTAAGAAGAGTCAGTCTTCTTGTACTTAATTCGGCATTGTGCCTTTAGTATTTAATTCCGATGCAATTTCTGTGTTTCATCGTTAATAAGAAAGTCAAAGGGATACAGTGAATCTGAAGTCAAGCATCGGAATCTATAACTAGTGTCACAGGAATGGTTCAAAACATAGTCAGTAAGAAGAGTGAGTTTTCTTGTACTTAAGTCGGCATTGTGCCTTTTGTATTTAATTCCGATGCAAGTTCTGTGTTTCATCCTCAATAAGAAGGTCCAAGGGATACAGTAAACCTGTAGTGAAGCATCGTAATCTATAACTAGTGACACAGGGATGGTTCAAAACATAGACAGTAAGGAGGGTCAGTATTCTTGTACTTAAGTCGGAATTGTGCCTTTTTTATTTAATTCCGATGCAATTTCTGTGTTTCATCGTCAATAAGAAGGTCCAAGGGATACAGTTAACCTGGAGTGAGGCATCGGAATCAATAACTAGTGTCACAGGAATGGTTCAAAACATAGACAGTAGGAAGAGACAGTCTTCTTGTACTTAAGTCGGCATTGTGCCTTTGCTATTTAATTCCCTTATAATTTCTGTGTTTCATCGTCAATAAGAAGGACCAAGGGATATAGTAAACCTGGAGTGAAGCATCGGAATCTATAACTAGTGTCTTAGGGATGGTTCAAAACATAGACAGTAAGAAGAATCACTATTCTTGTACTTAAGTCGGCATTGTGCCTTTTGTGTTTAATTCCGATGCAATTTCTGTGTTTCATCTTCAATACAAAGGTCCAAAGGATACAGTAAACTTGAAGTGAAGCATCAGAGTCTATAACTAGTGTCACAGGAATGAATCAAAACATAGTCGGTAAGAAGAGTCAGTCTTCTTGTACTTAAGTCGGCATTGTGCCTTTTTTATTTAATTCCGATGCAATTTCTGTGTTTCATCGTCAATAAGAAGGTCCAAGGGATACAGTTAACCTGGAGTGAAGCATCGGAATCTATAACTAGTGTCACAGGAATGAATCAACACATAGTCGGTAAGAAGAGTCAGTCTTCTTGTACTTAAGTCGGCATTGTGCCCTTTGTATGTAATTCCGATGCAATTTCTGTGTTTCATCGTCAATAAGAAGGTCAGAGGGATAGAGTAAACCTTGAGTGAAGCATCGGAATCTATACCTAGTGACACAGGGATGGTTGAAATCATAGACAGTAAGAAGAGTCAGTATTCTTGTACTTAAATCGCCATTGTTCCTTTTGTATTTAATTCCGATGCAATTTCTGTGTTTCATCGTCAATAAGAATGTCCAACGCATACAGTAGTCCTGGAGTGAAGCATCGGAATCTATAACTAGTGTCAAATGAATGGTTCAAAGCATAGACAGTAAGAAGAGTCAGTATTCTTGTGCTTAATCAGGCATTGTGCCTTTTTATTTGATTCCGATGCAATTTCTGTGTTTCATCGTTAATAAGAAGGTCAGAGGGATACAATAAACCTGAAGTGAAGCATCATAATCCACAACTAGTGTCACAGGAATGGTTCAAAACATAGTCAGTAAGAAGAATCAGTCTTCTTGTACTCAAGTCGGCATTGTGCCTTTCGTATTATTTCCGATGCAATTTCTGTGTTTCATCGTCAATAAGAAGGTCCAAGGGATACAGTATACCTGGAGTGAAGCATCGGAATCTATAACTAGTGTCACAGGAATGGTTCAAAACATAGACAGTAAGAAGGGTCAGTCTTCTTGTACATAAGTCGGCATTGTGCCTTTGGTATTTAATTCCGAAGCAATTTCTGTGTTTCATCCTCAATAAGAAGTTCCAAGGGATACAGTAAACCTGGAGTGAAGCGTCGGAATCTATAACTAGTGTCACAGAAATGGTTCAAAACATAGTCAGTAAGAAGAGTCAGTCTTCTTGTAATTAAGTCGGAATTGTGCCTTTTTTATTAAATTCCGATGCAATTTCTGTGTTTCATCGTCAATAAGAAGGTCCAAGGGATACAGTTAACCTGGAGTGAAGCATCGGAATCTATAACTAGTGTCACAGGAATGAATCAAAACATAGTCGGTAAGAAGAGGCAGTCTTCTTGTACTGAGGTCGGCACTGTGCCTTTTGTATTTAATTCCGATGCAATTTCTATGTTTCATCGTCAATAAGAAGGTCCGAGGGATACAGTAAACCTGAAGTGAGGCAACGGAATCAATAACTAGTGTCACAGGAATGGTTCAAAACATAGTCGGTGAGTAGGGTCAGTCTTCTTGTACTTAAGTCAGCATTGTGCCTTTTGTATTTAATTCCGATGCAATTTCTGTAATTCATCGTCAATAAGAAGGTCCTAGGGATAAAGTAAACCTGGAGTGAAGCATCGGAATCTATAACTAGTGTCACAGGAATGGTTCAAACATAGACAGTAAGAAGGGTCAGTCTTCTTGTACATAAGTCGGCATTGTGCCTTTTGTATTTAATTCCGAAGCAATTTCTGTGTTTCATCCTCAATAAGAAGGTCCAAGGGATACAGTAAACCTGGAGTGAAGCGTCGGAATCTATAACTAGTGTCACAGAAATGGTTCAAAACATAGTCAGGAAGAAGAGTCAGTGTTCTTGTAATTAAGTCGGAATTGTGCCTTTTTTATTAAATTCCGATGCAATTTCTGTCTTTCATCGTCAATAATAAGGTCCAAGGGATACAGAAAACCTGAAGTGAAGCACCGGAATCTATAACTAGTGTAACAGGAATGGTTCAAAGCATAGACAGTGGGAAGAGTCAGTCTTCTTGTACTTAAGTCGGCATTGTGCCTTTTCTACTTAATTCCTATGCAATTTCTGTGTTTCATCGTCAAAAAGAAGATCCAAGGGATATAGTAAACCTGGAGTGAAGCATCGGAATCTATAACTAGTGACACAGGAATGGTTCAAAACATAGACAGTAAGTAGGGTCAGTCTTCTTGTACTTAAGTCGGCATTGTGCCTTTTTTATTTAATTCCGATGCAATTTCTGTGTTTCATCGTCAATAAGAAGGTCCATGGGATACAGTTAACCTGGAGTGAAGCATCGGAATCTATAACTAGTGTCACAGGAATGAATCAAAACATAGTCGGTAAGAAGAGTCAGTCTTCTTGTACTTAAGTCGGCATTGTGCCTTTTGTATTTAATTCCGATGCAATTTCTGTGTTTCATCGTCAATAAGAAGGTCCTAGGGATAAAGTAAACCTGGAGTGAAGCATCGGAATCTATAACTAGTGTCACAGGAATGGTTCAAACATAGACAGTAAGAAGGGTCAGTCTTCTTGTACATAAGTCGGCATTGTGCCTTTTGTATTTACTTCCGATGCAATTTCTGTGTTTCATCTTCAATAAAAAGGTCCAAAGGATACAGTAAACTTGAAGTGAAGCATCAGCGTCTATAACTAGTGTCACAGGAATGGTTCAAAGCATAGACAGTGGGAAGAGTCAGTCTTCTTGTACTTAAGTCGGCATTGTGCCTTTTCTCCTAAATTCCTATGCAATTTCTGTGTTTCATCGTCAAAAAGAAGGTCCAAGGGATATAGTAAACCTGGAGTGAAGCATCGGAATCTATAACTAGTGACACAGGAATGGTTCAAAACATAGACAGTAAGTAGGGTCAGTTTTCTTGTACTTAAGTCGGCATTGTGCCTTTTTTGTTTAATTCCGATGCAATTTCTGTGTTTCATCGTCAATAAGAAGGTCAGGGGGATACAGTAAATCTGAAGTCAAGCATCGGAATCTATATCTAGTGTCACAGGAATGGTTCAAAACACAGTCAGTAAGAAAACTCAGTCTTCTTGTACATAAGTCGGCATTGTGCCTTTTGTATTTAATTCCGATGCAAGATCTGTTTTTCATCGTCAATAAGAAGGTCCAAGGGATACAGTAAACCTGGAGTGAAGCATCGGAATCTATACCTAGTGACACAGGGATGGTTGAAATCATAGCCAGTAAGAAGAGTCAGTATTCTTGTACTTAAGTCGGTATTTTGCCTTTTGTATTTAATTCCGATGCAATATCTGTGTTTCATCGTCAATAAGAATGTCCAAGGGATACAGTAAACCTGAAGTGAAGCACCGGAATCTATAACTAGTGTCACAGGAATGGTTCAAAACATAGCCAGTAAGAAGAGTCAGTCTTCTTGTACCTAAGTCGGCATTGTGCCTTTTGTATTTAATTCCGATGCAATTTCTGTGTTTCTTCGTCAATAAGGAGGTCCAAGGGATACAGTAAACCTGGAGTGAAGCATCGGAATCTATAACTAGTGTCACAGGAATGGTTCAAAACATAGTCAATAAGAAGAGTCAGTCTTCTTGTACATAAGTCGGCATTGTGCCTTTTGTATGTAAATCCGATGCCATTTCTGTGTTTCATCGTCATTACGAAGGTACAAGGGATACAGTAAACCTGAAGCGAAGCATCGGAATCTATAACTAGTGTCACAGGAATGGTTCAAAACATAGTCAGTAAGAAGAATCAGTCTTCTTGTACTTAAGTCGGCATTGTGCCTTTCGTTTTTAATTCCGATGCAATTTCTGTGTTTCATCGTCAATAATAAAGTCCAAGGGATACAGTAAACCTGGAGTGAAGCATCGGAATCTATAACTAGTGACACAGGGATGGTTCAAATCATAGACAGTAAGAAGAGTCAGTCTTCTTGTACTTAAGTCGCCATTGTGCCTTTTGTACTTTGTTCTGATGCAATTTCTGTGTTTCATCGTCAATAAGAAGGTCCAAGGGATACAGTATACCTGGAGTGAAGCATAGGAATCTATAACTAGTGTCAAATGAATGGTTCAAAGCATAGACAGTAAGAAGAGTCAGTATTCTATTACTTAATCCGGCATTGTGCCTTTTTATTTGATTCCGATGCAATTTCTGTGTTTCATCGTAAATAAGAAGGTCAGAGGGATACAGTAAACCTGAAGTGAAGCATCGGAATCCACAACTAGTGTCACAGGAATGGTTCAAAACATAGTCAGTAAGAAGAATCAGTCTTCTTGTACTCAAGTCGGCATTGTGCCTTTTGCATTTAATTCCGATGCAATTTCTGTGTTTCATCGTCAATACGAAGGTCCAATGGATACAGTAAACCTTCAGTGAAGCATCGGAATCTATAACTAGTGTCACAGGAATGGTTCAAATCATATTCAGTAAGAAGCATTAGTCTTCTTGTACTTAAGTCGGCATTGTGCCTTTTGTTTTTAATTCCGATGCAATTTCTGTGTTTCATCGTCAATAAGAAGGTCCAAGGGATACAGTATACCTGAAGTGAAGCATCGGAATCTATAACTAGTGTCACAGGAATGGTTCAAAACATAGACAGTAAGAAGAGTCAGTCTTCTTGTACATAAGTCGGCATTGTGCCTATTGCATTTAATTCCGATGCAAGTTCTGTGTTTCATTGTCAATAAGAGGTTCCAAGGGATACAGTAAACCTGGGGTGAAGCATCGGAATTTATAACTACTGTCACAGGAATGGTTCAAACATCGACATTAAGAAGAGTCAGTCTTCTTGTACTTAATTCGGCATTGTGCCTTTAGTATTTAATTCCGATGCAATTTCTGTGTTTCATCGTTAATAAGAAAGTCAAAGGGATACAGTGAATCTGAAGTCAAGCATCGGAATCTATAACTAGTGTCACAGGAATGGTTCAAAACATAGTCAGTAAGAAGAGTGAGTTTTCTTGTACTTAAGTCGGCATTGTGCCTTTTGTATTTAATTCCGATGCAAGTTCTGTGTTTCATCCTCAATAAGAAGGTCCAAGGGATACAGTAAACCTGTAGTGAAGCATCGTAATCTATAACTAGTGACACAGGGATGGTTCAAAACATAGACAGTAAGGAGGGTCAGTATTCTTGTACTTAAGTCGGCATTGTGCCTTTTGTATTTAATTCCGATGCAATTTCTGTGTTTCATCCTCAATAAGAAGGTCCAAGGGATACAGTAAACCTTAAGTGAAGCATCGGAACCTATAACTAGTGTCACAGGAATGGTTCAAAACATAGTCAGTAAGAAGAGTCAGTCTTCTTGTACTTAAGTCGGAATTGTGCCTTTTTTATTTAATTCCGATGCAATTTCTGTGTTTCATCGTCAATAAGAAGGTCCAAGGGATACAGTTAACCTGGAGTGAGGCATCGGAATCAATAACTAGTGTCACAGGAATGGTTCAAAACATAGACAGTAGGAAGAGACAGTCTTCTTGTACTTAAGTCGGCATTGTGCCTTTGCTATTTAATTCCCTTATAATTTCTGTGTTTCATCGTCAATAAGAAGGACCAAGGGATATAGTAAACCTGGAGTGAAGCATCGGAATCTATAACTAGTGTCTTAGGGATGGTTCAAAACATAGACAGTAAGAAGAATCACTATTCTTGTACTTAAGTCGGCATTGTGCCTTTTGTGTTTAATTCCGATGCAATTTCTGTGTTGCATCTTCAATACAAAGGTCCAAAGGATACAGTAAACTTGAAGTGAAGCATCAGAGTCTATAACTAGTGTCACAGGAATGAATCAAAACATAGTCGGTAAGAAGAGTCAGTCTTCTTGTACTTAAGTCGGCATTGTGCCTTTTTTATTTAATTCCGATGCAATTTCTGTGTTTCATCGTCAATAAGAAGGTCCAAGGGATACAGTTAACCTGGAGTGAAGCATCGGAATCTATAACTAGTGTCACAGGAATGAATCAACACATAGTCGGTAAGAAGAGTCAGTCTTCTTGTACTTAAGTCGGCATTGTGCCCTTTGTATGTAATTCCGATGCAATTTCTGTGTTTCATCGTCAATAAGAAGGTCAGAGGGATAGAGTAAACCTGGAGTGAAGCATCGGAATCTATACCTAGTGACACAGGGATGGTTGAAATCATAGACAGTAAGAAGAGTCAGTATTCTTGTACTTAAATCGCCATTGTTCCTTTTGTATTTAATTCCGATGCAATTTCTGTGTTTCATCGTCAATAAGAATGTCCAACGCATACAGTAGTCCTGGAGTGAAGCATCGGAATCTATAACTAGTGTCAAATGAATGGTTCAAAGCATAGACAGTAAGAAGAGTCAGTATTCTTGTGCTTAATCAGGCATTGTGCCTTTTTATTTGATTCCGATGCAATTTCTGTGTTTCATCGTTAATAAGAAGGTCAGAGGGATACAATAAACCTGAAGTGAAGCATCATAATCCACAACTAGTGTCACAGGAATGGTTCAAAACATAGTCAGTAAGAAGAATCAGTCTTCTTGTACTCAAGTCGGCATTGTGCCTTTCGTATTATTTCCGATGCAATTTCTGTGTTTCATCGTCAATAAGAAGGTCCAAGGGATACAGTATACCTGGAGTGAAGCATCGGAATCTATAACTAGTGTCACAGGAATGGTTCAAAACATAGACAGTAAGAAGGGTCAGTCTTCTTGTACATAAGTCGGCATTGTGCCTTTGGTATTTAATTCCGAAGCAATTTCTGTGTTTCATCCTCAATAAGAAGGTCCAAGGGATACAGTAAACCTGGAGTGAAGCGTCGGAATCTATAACTAGTGTCACAGAAATGGTTCAAAACATAGTCAGTAAGAAGAGTCAGTCTTCTTGTAATTAAGTCGGAATTGTGCCTTTTTTATTAAATTCCGATGCAATTTCTGTGTTTCATCGTCAATAAGAAGGTCCAAGGGATACAGTTAACCTGGAGTGAAGCATCGGAATCTATAACTAGTGTCACAGGAATGAATCAAAACATAGTCGGTAAGAAGAGGCAGTCTTCTTGTACTGAGGTCGGCACTGTGCCTTTTGTATTTAATTCCGATGCAATTTCTATGTTTCATCGTCAATACGAAGGTCCGAGGGATACAGTAAACCTGAAGTGAGGCAACGGAATCAATAACTAGTGTCACAGGAATGGTTCAAAACATAGTCGGTGAGTAGGGTCAGTCTTCTTGTACTTAAGTCAGCATTGTGCCTTTTGTATTTAATTCCGATGCAATTTCTGTAATTCATCGTCAATAAGAAGGTCCTAGGGATAAAGTAAACCTGGAGTGAAGCATCGGAATCTATAACTAGTGTCACAGGAATGGTTCAAACATAGACAGTAAGAAGGGTCAGTCTTCTTGTACATAAGTCGGCATTGTGCCTTTTGTATTTAATTCCGAAGCAATTTCTGTCTTTCATCCTCAA
Source organism: Schistocerca piceifrons (assembly GCF_021461385.2). Classification (NCBI taxonomy): domain Eukaryota; kingdom Metazoa; phylum Arthropoda; class Insecta; order Orthoptera; family Acrididae; genus Schistocerca; species Schistocerca piceifrons. The sequence continues at coordinate 391,067 of NW_025727807.1, read as the reverse complement.
TAAGAAGGTCCAAGGGATACAGTAAACCTGGAGTGAAGCGTCGGAATCTATAACTAGTGTCACAGAAATGGTTCAAAACATAGTCAGGAAGAAGAGTCAGTGTTCTTGTAATTAAGTCGGAATTGTGCCTTTTTTATTAAATTCCGATGCAATTTCTGTCTTTCATCGTCAATAATAAGGTCCAAGGGATACAGAAAACCTGAAGTGAAGCACCGGAATCTATAACTAGTGTAACAGGAATGGTTCAAAGCATAGACAGTGGGAAGAGTCAGTCTTCTTGTACTTAAGTCGGCATTGTGCCTTTTCTACTTAATTCCTATGCAATTTCTGTGTTTCATCGTCAAAAAGAAGATCCAAGGGATATAGTAAACCTGGAGTGAAGCATCGGAATCTATAACTAGTGACACAGGAATGGTTCAAGACATAGACAGTAAGTAGGGTCAGTCTTCTTGTACTTAAGTCGGCATTGTGCCTTTTTTATTTAATTCCGATGCAATTTCTGTGTTTCATCGTCAATAAGAAGGTCCATGGGATACAGTTAACCTGGAGTGAAGCATCGGAATCTATAACTAGTGTCACAGGAATGAATCAAAACATAGTCGGTAAGAAGAGTTAGTCTTCTTGTACTTAAGTCGGCATTGTGCCTTTTGTATTTAATTCCGATGCAATTTCTGTGTTTCATCGTCAATAAGAAGGTCAGAGGGATACAGTAAACCTGGAGTGAAGCATCGGAATCTATACCTAGTGACACAGGGATGGTTGAAATCATAGACAGTAAGAAGAGTCAGTATTCTTGTACTTAAATCGCCATTGTTCCTTTTGTATTTAATTCCGATGCAATTTCTGTGTTTCATCGTCAATAAGAATGTCCAAGGGATACAGTAATCCTGGAGTGAAGCATCGGAATCTATAACTAGTGTCAAATGAATGGTTCAAAGCATAGACAGTAAGAAGAGTCAGTATTCTTGTACTTCATCCGGCATTGTGCCTTTTTATTTGATTCCGATGCAATTTCTGTGTTTCATCGTAAGTAAGAAGGTCAGAGGGATACAATAAACCTGAAGTGAAGCATCATAATCTACAACTAGTGTCACAGGAATGGTTCAAAACATAGTCAGTAAGAAGAATCAGTCTTCTAGTACTCAAGTCGGCATTGTGCCTTTCGTATTTAATTCCGATGCAATTTCTGTGTTTCATCGCCAATAAGAAGGTCCAAGGGATACAGTATACCTGGAGTGAAGCATCGGAATCTATAACTAGTGTCACAGGAATGGTTCAAAACATAGACAGTAAGAAGAGTCAGTCTACTTGTACATAAGTCGGCATTGTGCCTTTTGTATTTAATTCCGATGCAATTTCTGTGTTTCATCCTCAATAAGAAGGTCCAAGGGATACAGTAAACCTGGAGTGAAGCATTGGAATCAATAACTAGTGTCACAGAAATGGTTCAAAACATAGTCAGTAAGAAGAGTCAGTCTTCTTGTACTTAAGTCGGAATTGTGCCTTTTTTATTTAATTCCGATGCAATTTCTGTGTTTCATCGTCAATAAGAAGGTCCAAGGGATACAGTTAACCTGGAGTGAAGCATCGGAATCTATAACTAGTGTCACAGGAATGAATCAGAACATAGTCGGTAAGAAGAGTCAGTCTTCTTGTACTTAAGTCGGCATTGTGCCTTTTGTATTTAATTCCGATGCATATTCTATGTTTCATCGCTAATAAGAAGGTCAGAGGGATACAGTAAACCTGAAGTGAGGCAACGGAATCAATAACTAGTGTCACAGGAATGGTTCAAAACATAGACAGTAGGAAGAGACAGTCTTCTTGTACTTAAGTCGGCATTGTGCCTTTTCTATTTAATTCCTATGCAATTTGTGTGTTTCATCGTCAATAAGAAGGTCCAAGGGATATAGTAAACCTGGTGTGAAGCATCGGAATCAATAACTAGTGTCACAGGAATGGTTCAAAACATAGACGGTGAGTAGGGTCAGTCTTCTTGTACTTAAGTCTGCATTGTGCCTTTTGTATTTAATTCCGATGCAATTTCTGTAATTCATCGTCAATAAGAAGGTCCTAGGGATAAAGTAAACCTGGAGTGAAGCATCGGACTCTATAACTAGTGTCTTAGGGATGGTTCAAAACATAGACAGTTAGAAGAATCAGTATTCTTGTACTTAAGTCGGCATTGTGCCTTTTGTATTTACTTCCGATGCAATTTCTGTGTTTCATCTTCAATAAAAAGGTCCAAAGGATACAGTAAACTTGAAGTGAAGCATCAGCGTCTATAACTAGTGTCACAGGAATGGTTCAAAGCATAGACAGTGGGAAGAGTCAGTCTTCTTGTACTTAAGTCGGCATTGTGCCTTTTCTCCTAAATTCCTATGCAATTTCTGTGTTTCATCGTCAAAAAGAAGGTCCAAGGGATATAGTAAACCTGGAGTGAAGCATCGGAATCTATAACTAGTGACACAGGAATGGTTCAAAACATAGACAGTAAGTAGGGTCAGTTTTCTTGTACTTAAGTCGGCATTGTGCCTTTTTTGTTTAATTCCGATGCAATTTCTGTGTTTCATCGTCAATAAGAAGGTCAGGGGGATACAGTAAATCTGAAGTCAAGCATCGGAATCTATATCTAGTGTCACAGGAATGGTTCAAAACACAGTCAGTAAGAAGACTCAGTCTTCTTGTACATAAGTCGGCATTGTGCCTTTTGTATTTAATTCCGATGCAAGATCTGTTTTTCATCGTCAATAAGAAGGTCCAAGGGATACAGTAAACCTGGAGTGAAGCATCGGAATCTATACCTAGTGACACAGGGATGGTTGAAATCATAGCCAGTAAGAAGAGTCAGTATTCTTGTACTTAAGTCGGTATTTTGCCTTTTGTATTTAATTCCGATGCAATATCTGTGTTTCATCGTCAATAAGAATGTCCAAGGGATACAGTAAACCTGAAGTGAAGCACCGGAATCTATAACTAGTGTCACAGGAATGGTTCAAAACATAGCCAGTAAGAAGAGTCAGTCTTCTTGTACCTAAGTCGGCATTGTGCCTTTTGTATTTAATTCCGATGCAATTTCTGTGTTTCTTCGTCAATAAGGAGGTCCAAGGGATACAGTAAACCTGGAGTGAAGCATCGGAATCTATAACTAGTGTCACAGGAATGGTTCAAAACATAGTCAATAAGAAGAGTCAGTCTTCTTGTACATAAGTCGGCATTGTGCCTTTTGTATGTAAATCCGATGCCATTTCTGTGTTTCATCGTCATTACGAAGGTACAAGGGATACAGTAAACCTGAAGCGAAGCATCGGAATCTATAACTAGTGTCACAGGAATGGTTCAAAACATAGTCAGTAAGAAGAATCAGTCTTCTTGTACTTAAGTCGGCATTGTGCCTTTCGTTTTTAATTCTGATGCAATTTCTGTGTTTCATCGTCAATAATAAAGTCCAAGGGATACAGTAAACCTGGAGTGAAGCATCGGAATCTATAACTAGTGACACAGGGATGGTTCAAATCATAGACAGTAAGAAGAGTCAGTCTTCTTGTACTTAAGTCGCCATTGTGCCTTTTGTACTTTGTTCTGATGCAATTTCTGTGTTTCATCGTCAATAAGAAGGTCCAAGGGATACAGTATACCTGGAGTGAAGCATAGGAATCTATAACTAGTGTCAAATGAATGGTTCAAAGCATAGACAGTAAGAAGAGTCAGTATTCTATTACTTAATCCGGCATTGTGCCTTTTTATTTGATTCCGATGCAATTTCTGTGTTTCATCGTAAATAAGAAGGTCAGAGGGATACAGTAAACCTGAAGTGAAGCATCGGAATCCACAACTAGTGTCACAGGAATGGTTCAAAACATAGTCAGTAAGAAGAATCAGTCTTCTTCTACTCAAGTCGGCATTGTGCCTTTTGCATTTAATTCCGATGCAATTTCTGTGTTTCATCGTCAATACGAAGGTCCAATGGATACAGTAAACCTAAGTGAAGCATCGGAATCTATAACTAGTGTCACAGGAATGGTTCAAATCATATTCAGTAAGAAGTATTAGTCTTCTTGTACTTAAGTCGGCATTGTGCCTTTTGTTTTTAATTCCGATGCAATTTCTGTGTTTCATCGTCAATAAGAAGGTCCAAGGGATACAGTATACCTGGAGTGAAGCATCGGAATCTATAACTAGTGTCACAGGAATGGTTCAAAACATAGACAGTAAGAAGAGTCAGTCTTCTTGTACATAAGTCGGCATTGTGCCTTTTGCATTTAATTCCGATGCAAGTTCTGTGTTTCATTGTCAATAAGAGGTTCCAAGGGATACAGTAAACCTGGGGTGAAGCATCGGAATTTATAACTACTGTCACAGGAATGGTTCAAAGCATCGACATTAAGAAGAGTCAGTCTTCTTGTACTTAATTCGGCATTGTGCCTTTAGTATTTAATTCCGATGCAATTTCTGTGTTTCATCGTTAATAAGAAAGTCAAAGGGATACAGTGAATCTGAAGTCAAGCATCGGAATCTATAACTAGTGTCACAGGAATGGTTCAAAACATAGTCAGTAAGAAGAGTGAGTTTTCTTGTACTTAAGTCGGCATTGTGCCTTTTGTATTTAATTCCGATGCAAGTTCTGTGTTTCGTCCTCAATAAGAAGGTCCAAGGGATACAGTAAACCTGTAGTGAAGCATCGTAATCTATAACTAGTGACACAGGGATGGTTCAAAACATAGACAGTAAGGAGGGTCAGTATTCTTGTACTTAAGTCGGCATTGTGCCTTTTGTATTTAATTCCGATGCAATTTCTGTGTTTCATCCTCAATAAGAAGGTCCAAGGGATACAGTAAACCTTAAGTGAAGCATCGGAATCTATAACTAGTGTCACAGAAATGGTTCAAAACATAGTCAGTAAGAAGAGTCAGTCTTCTTGTACTTAAGTCGGAATTGTGCCTTTTTTATTTAATTCCGATGCAATTTCTGTGTTTCATCGTCAATAAGAAGGTCCAAGGGATACAGTTAACCTGGAGTGAGGCATCGGAATCAATAACTAGTGTCACAGGAATGGTTCAAAACATAGACAGTAGGAAGAGACAGTCTTCTTGTACATAAGTCGGCATTGTGCCTTTGCTATTTAATTCCCTTATAATTTCTGTGTTTCATCGTCAATAAGAAGGACCAAGGGATATAGTAAACCGGGAGTGAAGCATCGGAATCTATAACTAGTGTCTTAGGGATGGTTCAAAACATAGACAGTAAGAAGAATCACTATTCTTGTACTTAAGTCGGCATTGTGCCTTTTGTGTTTAATTCCGATGCAATTTCTGTGTTTCATCTTCAATACAAAGGTCCAAAGGATACAGTAAACTTGAAGTGAAGCATCAGAGTCTATAACTAGTGTCACTGGAATGGTTCAAAACATAGACAGTAAGGAGAGTCAATATTCTTGTACCTAAGTCGGCATTGTGCCTTTTGTATTTAATTCCGATGCAATTTCTGTGTTTCATCGTCAATAAGAAGGTCCAAGGGATACAGAAAACCTGAAGTGAAGCACCGGAATCTATAACTAGTGTAACAGGAATGGTTCAAAGCATAGACAGTGGGAAGAGTCAGTCTTCTTGTACTTAAGTCGGCATTGTGCCTTTTCTACTTAATTCCTATGCAATTTCTGTGTTTCATCGTCAATAAGAAGGTCCAAGGGATACAGTAAACCTGGAGTGAAGCATCGGAATCTATACCTAGTGACACAGGGATGGTTGAAATCATAGACAGTAAGAAGAGTCAGTATTCTTGTACTTAAGTCGGTATTTTGCCTATTGTATTTAATTCCGATGCAATTTCTGTGTTTCATCGTCAATAAGAATGTCCAAGGGATACAGTAAACCTGAAGTGAATCACCGGAATCTATAACTAGTGTCACAGGAATGGTTCAAAGCATAGCCAGTGAGAAGAGTCAGTCTTCTTGTACTTAAGTCGGCATTGTGCCTTTTGTATTTAATTCCGATGCAATTTCTGTGTTTCTTCGTCAATAAGGAGGTCCAGGGGATACAGTAAACCTGGAGTGAAGCATCGGAATCTATAACTAGTGTCACAGGAATGGTTCAAAACATAGTCAATAAGAAGAGTCAGTTTTCTTGTACATAAGTCGGCATTGTGCCTTTTGTATTTAAATCCGATGCCATTTCTGTGTTTAATCGTCAATACGAAGGTCCAAGAGATACAGTAAACCTGAAGCGAAGCATCGGAATCTATAACTAGTGTCACAGGAATGGTTCAAAACATAGTCAGTAAGAAGAATCAGTCTTCTTGTACTTAAGTCGGCATTGTGCCTTTTCTATTTAATTCCGATGCAATTTGTGTGTTTCATCGTCAATAAGAAGGTCCAAGGGATATAGTAAACCTGGTGTGAAGCATCGGAATCAATAACTAGTGTCACAGGAATGGTTCAAAACATAGACGGTGAGTAGGGTCAGTCTTCTTGTACTTAAGTCAGCATTGTGCCTTTTGTATTTAATTCCGATGCAATTTCTGTAATTCATCGTCAATAAGAAGGTCCTAGGGATAAAGTAAACCTGGAGTGAAGCATCGGACTCTATAACTAGTGTCTTAGGGATGGTTCTAAACATAGACAGTTAGAAGAATCAGTATTCTTGTACTTAAGTCGGCATTGTGCCTTTTGTATTTACTTCCGATGCAATTTCTGTGTTTCATCTTCAATAAAAAGGTCCAAAGGATACAGTAAACTTGAAGTGAAGCATCAGCGTCTATAACTAGTGTCACAGGAATGGTTCAAAGCATAGACAGTGGGAAGAGTCAGTCTTCTTGTACTTAAGTCGGCATTGTGCCTTTTCTCCTAAATTCCTATGCAATTTCTGTGTTTCATCGTCAAAAAGAAGGTCCAAGGGATATAGTAAACCTGGAGTGAAGCATCGGAATCTATAACTAGTGACACAGGAATGGTTCAAAACATAGACAGTAAGTAGGGTCAGTTTTCTTGTACTTAAGTCGGCATTGTGCCTTTTTTGTTTAATTCCGATGCAATTTCTGTGTTTCATCGTCAATAAGAAGGTCAGGGGGATACAGTAAATCTGAAGTCAAGCATCGGAATCTATATCTAGTGTCACAGGAATGGTTCAAAACACAGTCAGTAAGAAGACTCAGTCTTCTTGTACATAAGTCGGCATTGTGCCTTTTGTATTTAATTCCGATGCAAGATCTGTTTTTCATCGTCAATAAGAAGGTCCAAGGGATACAGTAAACCTGGAGTGAAGCATCGGAATCTATACCTAGTGACACAGGGATGGTTGAAATCATAGCCAGTAAGAAGAGTCAGTATTCTTGTACTTAAGTCGGTATTTTGCCTTTTGTATTTAATTCCGATGCAATATCTGTGTTTCATCGTCAATAAGAATGTCCAAGGGATACAGTAAACCTGAAGTGAAGCACCGGAATCTATAACTAGTGTCACAGGAATGGTTCAAAACATAGCCAGTAAGAAGAGTCAGTCTTCTTGTACCTAAGTCGGCATTGTGCCTTTTGTATTTAATTCCGATGCAATTTCTGTGTTTCTTCGTCAATAAGGAGGTCCAAAGGATACAGTAAACCTGGAGTGAAGCATCGGAATCTATAACTAGTGTCACAGGAATGGTTCAAAACATAGTCAATAAGAAGAGTCAGTCTTCTTGTACATAAGTCGGCATTGTGCCTTTTGTATGTAAATCCGATGCCATTTCTGTGTTTCATCGTAATTACGAAGGTACAAGGGATACAGTAAACCTGAAGCGAAGCATCGGAATCTATAACTAGTGTCACAGGAATGGTTCAAAACATAGTCAGTAAGAAGAATCAGTCTTCTTGTACTTAAGTCGGCATTGTGCCTTTCGTTTTTAATTCCGATGCAATTTCTGTGTTTCATCGTCAATAATAAAGTCCAAGGGATACAGTAAACCTGGAGTGAAGCATCGGAATCTATAACTAGTGACACAGGGATGGTTCAAATCATAGACAGTAAGAAGAGTCAGTCTTCTTGTACTTAAGTCGCCATTGTGCCTTTTGTACATTGTTCTGATGCAATTTCTGTGTTTCATCGTCAATAAGAAGGTCCAAGGGATACAGTATACCTGGAGTGAAGCATAGGAATCTATAACTAGTGTCAAATGAATGGTTCAAAGCATAGACAGTAAGAAGAGTCAGTATTCTATTACTTAATCCGGCATTGTGCCTTTTTATCTGATTCCGATGCAATTTCTGTGTTTCATCGTAAATAAGAAGGTCAGAGGGATACAGTAAACCTGAAGTGAAGCATCGGAATCCACAACTAGTGTCACAGGAATGGTTCAAAACATAGTCAGTAAGAAGAATCAGTCTTCTTGTACTCAAGTCGGCATTGTGCCTTTTGCATTTAATTCCGATGCAATTTCTGTGTTTCATCGTCAATACGAAGGTCCAATGGATACAGTAAACCTTAAGTGAAGCATCGGAATCTATAACTAGTGTCACAGGAATGGTTCAAATCATATTCTGTAAGAAGTATTAGTCTTCTTGTACTTAAGTCGGCATTGTGCCTTTTGTTTTTAATTCCGATGCAATTTCTGTGTTTCATAGTCAATAAGAAGGTCCAAGGGATACAGTATACCTGGAGTGAAGCATCGGAATCTATAACTAGTGTCACAGGAATGGTTCAAAACATAGACAGTAAGAAGAGTCATTCTCTTGTACATAAGTCGGCATTGTGCCTTTTGCATTTAATTCCGATGCAATTTCTGTGTTTCATTGTCAATAAGAGGTTCCAAGGGATACAGTAAACCTGGGGTGAAGCATCGGAATTTATAACTACTGTCACAGGAATGGTTCAAAGCATCGACATTAAGAAGAGTCAGTCTTCTTGTACTTAATTCGGCATTGTGCCTTTAGTATTTAATTCCGATGCAATTTCTGTGTTTCATCGTTAATAAGAAAGTCAAAGGGATACAGTGAATCTGAAGTCAAGCATCGGAATCTATAACTAGTGTCACAGGAATGGTTCAAAACATAGTCAGTAAGAAGAGTGAGTTTTCTTGTACTTAAGTCGGCATTGTGCCTTTTGTATTTAATTCCGATGCAAGTTCTGTGTTTCATCCTCAATAAGAAGGTCCAAGGGATACAGTAAACCTGTAGTGAAGCATCGTAATCTATAACTAGTGACACAGGGATGGTTCAAAACATAGACAGTAACGAGGGTCAGTATTCTTGTACTTAAGTCGGCATTGTGCCTTTTGTATTTAATTCCGATGCAATTTCTGTGTTTCATCCTCAATAAGAAGGTCCAAGGGATACAGTAAACCTTAAGTGAAGCATCGGAATCTATAACTAGTGTCACAGAAATGGTTCAAAACATAGTCAGTAAGAAGAGTCAGTCTTCTTGTACTTAAGTCGGAATTGTGCCTTTTTTATTTAATTCCGATGCAATTTCTGTGTTTCATCGTCAATAAGAAGGTCCAAGGGATACAGTTAACCTGGAGTGAGGCATCGGAATCAATAACTAGTGTCACAGGAATGGTTCAAAACATAGACAGTAGGAAGAGACAGTCTTCTTGTACTTAAGTCGGCATTGTGCCTTTGCTATTTAATTCCCTTATAATTTCTGTGTTTCATCGTCAATAAGAAGGACCAAGGGATATAGTAAACCTGGAGTGAAGCATCGGAATCTATAACTAGTGTCTTAGGGATGGTTCAAAACATAGACAGTAAGAAGAATCACTATTCTTGTACTTAAGTCGGCATTGTGCCTTTTGTGTTTAATTCCGATGCAATTTCTGTGTTTCATCTTCAATACAAAGGTCCAAAGGATACAGTAAACTTGAAGTGAAGCATCAGAGTCTATAACTAGTGTCACTGGAATGGTTCAAAACATAGACAGTAAGGAGAGTCAATATTCTTGTACCTAAGTCGGCATTGTGCCTTTTGAATTTAATTCCGATGCAATTTCTGTGTTTCATCGTCAATAAGAAGGTCCAAGGGATACAGAAAACCTGAAGTGAAGCACCGGAATCTATAACTAGTGTAACAGGAATGGTTCAAAGCATAGACAGTGGGAAGAGTCAGTCTTCTTGTACTTAAGTCGGCATTGTGCCTTTTCTACTTAATTCCTATGCAATTTCTGTGTTTCATCGTCAATAAGAAGGTCCAAGGGATACAGTAAACCTGGAGTGAAGCATCGGAATCCATACCTAGTGACACAGGGATGGTTGAAATCATAGACAGTAAGAAAAGTCAGTATTCTTGTACTTAAGTCGGTATTTTGCCTATTGTATTTAATTCCGATGCAATTTCTGTGTTTCATCGTCAATAAGAATGTCCAAGGGATACAGTAAACCTGAAGTGAATCACCGGAATCTATAACTAGTGTCACAGGAATGGTTCAAAGCATAGCCAGTGAGAAGAGTCAGTCTTCTTGTACTTAAGTCGGCATTGTGCCTTTTGTATTTAATTCCGATGTAATTTCTGTGTTTCTTCGTCAATAAGGAGGTCCAGGGGATACAGTAAACCTGGAGTGAAGCATCGGAATCTATAACTAGTGTCACAGGAATGGTTCAAAACATAGTCAATAAGAAGAGTCAGTTTTCTTGTACATAAGTCGGCATTGTGCCTTTTGTATTTAAATCCGATGCCATTTCTGTGTTTCATCGTCAATACGAAGGTCCAAGAGATACAGTAAACCTGAAGCGAAGCATCGGAATCTATAACTAGTGTCACAGGAATGGTTCAAAACATAGTCAGCAAGAAGAATCAGTCTTCTTGTACTTAAGTCGGCATTGTGCCTTTTGTTTTTAATTCCGATGCAATTTCTGTGTTTCATCGTCAATAATAAAGTCCAAGGGATACAGTAAACCTGGAGTGAAGCATCGGAATCTATAACTAGTGACACAGGGATGGTTCAAATCATACACAGTAAGAAGAGTCAGTCTTCTTGTACTTAAGTCGCCATTGTGCCTTTTGTATTTAATTCTGATGCAATTTCTGTGTTTCATCGTCAATAAGAAGGTCCAAGGGATACAGTAATCCTGGAGTGAAGCATCAGAATCTATAACTAGTGTCACATGAATGGTTCAAAGTATAGACAGTAAGAAGAGTCAGTATTCTTGTACTTAATCCGGCATTGTGCCTTTTGTATTTGATTCCGATGCAATTGCTGTGTTTCATCGTCAATAAGAAGGTCAGAGGGATACAGTAAACCTGAACTGAAGCATCGGAATCTATAACTAGTGTCACAGGAATGGTTCAAAGCATAGACAGTAGGAAGAGACAGTCTTCTTGTACTTAATTCGGCATTGTGCCTTTTGTATTTAATTCCGATGCAATTTCTGTGTTTCAACGTCAATAAGAAGGTCCAAGGGATACAGTAAATCGGGAGTGAAGCATCGGAATCTATAACTAGTGTCACAGAAATGGTTCAGAACATAGTCAGTAAGAAGAATCAGTCTTCTTGTACTTAAGTCGGCATTGTGCCTTTTGTATTTAATTCCGATGCAATTTCTGTGTTTCAACGTCAATAAGAAGGTCCAAGGGATACAGTAAACCTGGAGTGAAGCATCGGAATCTATAACTAGTGTGACAGGAATGAATCAAAACATAGTCAGTAAGAAGAGTCAGTCTTCTTATACTAAAGTCGGCATTGTAGCTTTTGTATTTAATTCCGATGAAATTTCTGTGTTTCATCGACAATAAGAAGGTCCAGGGGATACAGTAAACCTGGAGTTAAGCATCGGAATCTATAACTAGTGTCACAGGGATGGTTCAAAACATAGACAGTAAGAAGTGTCAGTATTCTTGTACTTAAGTCGGCATTGTGCCTTTTTTATTTAATTCCGATGCAATTTCTGTGATTCATCGTCAATAAGAAGGTCCAAGGGATACAGTAAACCTGGGGTGAAGCATCGGAATTAATAAGTACTGTCACAGGAATGGTTCAAAACAACGACATTATGAAGGGTCAGTCTTCTTGTACTTAATTCGGCATTGTGCCTTTAGTATTTAATTCCGATGCAATTTCTGTGTTTCATCGTTAATAAGAAGGTCAGAGGGATACAGTAAATCTGAAGTCAAGCATCGGAATCAATAACTAGTGTCACAGGAACGGTTCAAAACATAGTCAGTAAGAAGAATCACTTTTCTTGTACGTAAGTCGGCATTGTGCCTTCTGTATTTAATTCCGATGCAAGTTCTGTGTTTCATCGACAATAAGAAGGTCCAAGTAATACAGTAAACCTGGAGTGAAGCATCGGAATCTATAACTAGTGACACAGGGATGGTTCAAAACATAGACAGTATGAAGAGTCAGTATTCTTGTACTTAAGTCGGCATTGTGCCTTTTGTATTTAACTCCGATGCAATTTCTGTGTTTCCTCGTCAATAAGAAGGTCCAAGGGATGCAGTAAACCTGAAGTGAAGCACCGGAATCTATAACAAGTGTCACAGCAATGGTTCAAAACATAGTCAGTAAGAAGAGTCAGTCTTCTTGTACTTAAGTCGGCATTGTGCCTTTTGTATTTAATTCCGATGCAATTTCTGTGTTTCAACGTCAATAAGAAGGTCCAAGGGATACTGTAAACCGGGAGTGAAGCATCGGAATCTATAACTAGTGTCACAGAAATGGTTCAGAACATAGTCAGTAAGAAGAGTCAGTCTTCTTGTACTTAAGTCGCATTGTGCCTTTTGCATTTAATTCCGATGCAATTTCTGAGTTTCAAAGTCAATAAGAAGGTCCAAGGGATACAGTAAACCTGGAGTGAAGCATCGGAATCTATAACTAGTGTCACAGGAATGAATCAAACATAGTCAGTAAGAAGAGACAGTCTTCTTGTACTAAAGACGGCACTGTAGCTTTTGTATTTAATTCCGATGAAATTTCTGTGTTTCATCGTCAATAAGAAGGTCCAGGGGATACAGTAAACCTGGAGTGAAGCATCGGAATCTATAACTAGTGTCACAGGGATGGTTCAAAACATAGACAGTAAGAAGAGTCAGTATTCTTGTACTTAAGTCGACATTGTGCCTTTTGTATTTAATTCCGATTCAATTTCTGTGTGTCAACGTCAATAAGAAGGTCCAAGGGATACAGTAAACCGGGAGTGAAGCATCGGAATCTATAACTAGTGTCACAGAAATGGTTCAGAACATAGTCAGTAAGAAGAGTCAGTCTTCTTGTACTTAAGTCGGCATTGTGCATTTTGCATTTAATTCCGATGCAATTTCTGAGTTTCAAAGTCAATAAGAAGGTCCAAGGGATACAGTAAACCTGGAGTGAAGCATCGGAATCTATAACTAGTGTCACAGGAATGAATCAAACATAGTCAGTAAGAAGAGACAGTCTTCTTGTACTAAAGACGGCATTGTAGCTTTTGTATTTAATTCCGATGAAATTTCTGTGTTTCATCGTCAATAAGAAGGTACAGGGGATACAGTAAACCTGGAGTTAAGCATCGGAAACTATAACTAGTGTCACAGGGATGGTTCAAAACATAGACAGTAAGAAGAGTCAGTATTCTTGTACTTAAGTCGGCATTGTGCCTTTTGTATTTAATTCCGATGCAATTTCTGTGTTTCATCTTCAATATGAAGGTCCAAGGGATACAGTAAAACTTAAGTGAAGCATCAGAGTCTATAACTGGTGTCACAGGAATGGTTCAAAACATAGTCAGTAAGATGAGTCGGTCTTCTTGTACATAAGTCGGGATTGTGCCATTTGTATTTAATTCCGATGCAATTTCTGTGTTTCATCGTTAATAAGAAGGTCCAAGGGATACAGTAAACCTGAAGCGAAGCATCCGAATCTATAACTAGTGTAACAGGAATGGTTCAAAGCATAGACAGTGGGAAGAGTCAGTCTTCTTGTACTTAAGTCGGCATTGTGCCTTTTGTATTTAATTCCGATGCAATTTCTATGTTTCATCGTCAATAAGAAGGTCAGAGGGATACATTAAACCTGAAGTGAAGCTTCGGAATCTATAACTAGTGTCATAGGAATGGTTCAAAACATGGACAGTAGGTATAGACAGTCTTCTTGTACTTAAGTCGGCATTGTGCCTTTTCTATTTAATTCCTATGCAATTTCTGTGTTTCATCGTCAATAAGAAGGTCAGAGGGATACAGTAAACCTGAACTGAAGCATCGGAATCTATAACTAGTGTCACAGGAATGGTTCAAAGCATAGACAGTAGGAAGAGACAGTCTTCTTGTACTTAAGTCGGCTAATTGCCTTTTCTATTTAATTCCTATGCAATTTCTGTGTTTCATCGTCAATAAGAAGGTCCAATGGATATAGTAAACCTGAAGTAGAGCATCGGAATCTATAACTAGTGTCACAGGAATGGTTCAAAACGTAGACAGTAGGTAGGGTCAGTCTTCTTGTACTTACGTCGGCATTGTGCCTTTTTTATTTAATTCCGATGCAAGTTCAGTGATGCATCGCCAAAAAGAAGGTCCAAGGGATACAGTAAACCTGGGGTGAAGCATCGGAATTAATAACTACTGTCACAGCAATGGTTCAAAGCATCGACATTAAGAAGAGTCAGTCTTCTTGTACTTAATTCGGCATTGTGCCTTTAGTATTTAAATCCGATGCAATTTCTGTGTTTCATCGTCAATAAGAAGGTCCAAGTGATACTGTAAACCGGGAGTGAAGCATCGGAATCTATGACTAGTGACACAGGGATGGTGCAAAACATAGACAGTAAGAAGAGTCAGTATTCTTGTACTTAAGCCGGCATTGTGTCTTTTGTATTTAATTCCGATGCAATTTCTGTGTTTCTTCGTCAATAAGGAGGTCCAAGGGACGCAGTAAACCTGGAGTGAAGCATCGGAATCTATAACAAGTGTCACAGGAATGGTTCAAAGCATAGTCAGTAAGAAGAGTCAGACTTCTTGCACTTAAGTCGGCATTGTGCCTTTTGTATTTAATTCCGATCCTATTTTTGTGTTTCATCGTCAATAAGACGGTCCAAGGGATACAGTAAATCGGGAGTGAAGCATCGGAATCTATAACTAGTGTCACAGAAATGGTTCAGAACATAGTCAGTAAGAAGAATCAGTCTTCTTGTACTTAAGTCGGCATTGTGCCTTTTGTATTTAATTCCGATGCAATTTCTGTGTTTCAACGTCAATAAGAAGGTCCAAGGGATACAGTAAACCTGGAGTGAAGCATCGGAATCTATAACTAGTGTCACAGGAATGAATCAAAACATAGTCAGTAAGAAGAGTCAGTCTTCTTATACTAAAGTCGGCATTGTAGCTTTTGTATTTAATTCCGATGAAATTTCTGTGTTTCATCGACAATAAGAAGGTCCAGGGGATACAGTAAACCTGGAGTTAAGCATCGGAATCTATAACTAGTGTCACAGGGATGGTTCAAAACATAGACAGTAAGAAGTGTCAGTATTCTTGTACTTAAGTCGGCATTGTGCCTTTTTTATTTAATTCCGATGCAAGTTCTGTGATTCATCGTCAATAAGAAGGTCCAAGGGATACAGTAAACCTGGGGTGAAGCATCGGAATTAATAAGTACTGTCACAGGAATGGTTCAAAACAACGACATTAAGAAGGGTCAGTCTTCTTGTACTTAATTCGGCATTGTGCCTTTAGTATTTAATTCCGATGCAATTTCTGTGTTTCATCGTTAATAAGAAGGTCAGAGGGATACAGTAAATCTGAAGTCAAGCATCGGAATCTATAACTAGTGTCACAGGAATGGTTCAAAACATAGTCAGTAAGAAGAATCAGTTTTCTTGTACGTAAGTCGGCATTGTGCCTTCTGTATTTAATTCCGATGCAAGTTCTGTGTTTCATCGACAATAAGAAGGTCCAAGTAATACAGTAAACCTGGAGTGAAGCATCGGAATCTATAACTAGTGACACAGGGATGGTTCAAACATAGACAGTATGAAGAGTCAGTATTCTTGTACTTAAGTCGGCATTGTGCTTTTTGTATTTAACTCCGATGCAATTTCTGTGTTTCCTCGTCAATAAGAAGGTCCAAGGGATGCAGTAAACCTGAAGTGAAGCACCGGAATCTATAACTAGTGTCACAGCAATGGTTCAAAACATAGTCAGTAAGAAGTGTCAGTCTTCTTGTACTTAAGTCGGCATTGTGCCTTTTGTATTTAATTCCGATGCAATTTCTGTGTTTCAACGTCAATAAGAAGGTCCAAGGGATACTGTAAACCGGGAGTGAAGCATCGGAATCTATAACTAGTGTCACAGAAATGGTTCAGAACATAGTCAGTAAGAAGAGTCAGTCTTCTTGTACTTAAGTCGGCATTGTGCCTTTTGCATTTAATTCCGATGCAATTTCTGAGTTTCAAAGTCAATAAGAAGGTCCAAGGGATACAGTAAACCTGGAGTGAAGCATCGGAATCTATAACTAGTGTCACAGGAATGAATCAAACATAGTCAGTAAGAAGAGACAGTCTTCTTGTACTAAAGACGGCATTGTAGCTTTTGTATTTAATTCCGATGAAATTTCTGTGTTTCATCGTCAATAAGAAGGTCCAGGGGATACAGTAAACCTGGAGTTAAGCATCGGAATCTATAACTAGTGTCACAGGGATGGTTCAAAACATAGACAGTAAGAAGAGTCAGTATTCTTGTACTTAAGTCGACATTGTGCCTTTTGTATTTAATTCCGATGCAATTTCTGTGTGTCAACGTCAATAAGAAGGTCCAAGGGATACAGTAAACCGGGAGTGAAGCATCGGAATCTATAACTAGTGTCACAGAAATGGTTCAGAACATAGTCAGTAAGAAGAGTCAGTCTTCTTGTACTTAAGTCGGCATTGTGCCTTTTGCGTTTAATTCCGATGCAATTTCTGAGTTTCAAAGTCAATAAGAAGGTAGAAGGGATACAGTAAACCTGGAGTGAGCATCGGAATCTATAACTAGTGTCACAGGAATGAATCAAACATAGTCAGTAAGAAGAGACAGTCTTCTTGTACTAAAGACGGCATTGTAGCTTTTGTATTTAATTCCGATGAAATTTCTGTGTTTCATCGTCAATAAGAAGGTCCAGGGGATACAGTAAACCTGGAGTTAAGCATCGGAATCTATAACTAGTGTCACAGGGATGGTTCAAAACATAGACAGTAAGAAGAGTCAGTATTCTTGTACTTAAGTCGGCATTGTGCCTTTTGTATTTAATTCCGATGCAATTTCTGTGTTTCATCTTCAATATGAAGGTCCAAGGGATACAGTAAAACTTAAGTGAAGCATCAGAGTCTATAACTAGTGTCACAGGAATGGTTCAAAACATAGTCAGTAAGATGAGTCGGTCTTCTTGTACATAAGTCGGGATTGTGCCATTTGTATTTAATTCCGATGCAATTTCTGTGTTTCATCGTTAATAAGAAGGTCCAAGGGATACAGTAAACCTGAAGCGAAGCATCCGAATCTATAACTAGTGTAACAGGAATGGTTCAAAGCATAGACAGTGGGAAGAGTCAGTCTTCTTGTACTTAAGTCGGCATTGTGCCTTTTGTATTTAATTCCGATGCAATTTCTATGTTTCATCGTCAATAAGAAGGTCAGAGGGATACATTAAACCTGAAGTGAAGCTTCGGAATCTATAACTAGTGTCATAGGAATGGTTCAAAACATGGACAGTAGGTATAGACAGTCTTCTTGTACTTAAGTCGGCATTGTGCCTTTTCTATTTAATTCCTATGCAATTTCTGTGTTTCATCGTCAATAAGAAGATCCCAGGGATATATTACACCTGGAGTGAAGCATCGGAATCTATAAGTAGTGTCACAGGAATGGTTCAAAACATAGACAGTAAGTAGGGTCAGTCTTCTTGTACTTAAGTCGGCATTGTGCCTTTTTTGTTTAATTCCGATGCAATTTCTGTGTTTCATCGTCAATAAGAATTTCCAAGGGATACAGTAAACCTGGAGTGAAGCATCGGATTCTATAACTAGTGTCACAGAAATGGCTCAAAACATAGTCAGTAAGAAGAGTCAGTCTTCTTGTACTAAAGTCGGCATTATGCCTTTTGTATTTAATTCCGATGCAATTTCTGTGTTTCATCGTCAATACGAAGGTCCAAGGGATACAGTAAACCTGGAGTGAAGCATCGGAATCTATAACTAGTGACTCAGGGATGGTTCAAACATAGACAGTATGAAGAGTCAGTATTCTTGTACTTAAGTCGGCATTGTGCCTTTTGTATTTAACTCCGATGCAATTTCTGTGTTTCCTCGTCAATAAGAAGGTCCAAGGGATGCAGTAAACCTGAAGTGAAGCATCGGAATCTATAACTAGTGTCACAGGAATGGTTCAAAACATAGTCAGTAGGAAGAGTCAGTCTTCTTGTACTTAAGTCGGCATTGTGCCTTTTGTATTTAATTCCGATGCAATTTCTGTGTTTCAACGTCAATAAGAAGGTCCAAGGGATACAGTAAAAAGGGAGTGAAGCATCGGAATCTATAACTAGTGTCACAGAAATGGTTCAGAACATAGTCAGTAAGAAGAATCAGACTTCTTGTACTTAAGTCGGCATTGTGCCTTTTGCATTTAATTCCGATGCAATTTCTGAGTTTCAACGTCAATAAGAAGGTCCAAGGGATACAGTAAACCTGGAGTGAAGCATCGGAATCTATAACTAGTGTCACAGGAATGAATCAAACATAGTCAGTAAGAAGAGTCAGTCTTCTTGTACTAAAGACGGCATTGTAGCTTTTGTATTTAATTCCGATGAAATTTCTGTGTTTCATCGTCAATAAGAAGGTCCAGGGGATACAGTAAACCTGGAGTTAAGCTTCGGAATCTATAACTAGTGTCACAGAGATGGTTCAAAACATAGACAGTAAGAAGAGTCAGTACTCTTGTACTTAAGTCGGCATTGCGCCTTTTGTATTTAATTCCGATGCAATTTCTGTGTTTCATCTTCAATATGAAGGTCCAAGGGATACAGTAAAACTTAAGTGAAGCATCAGAGTCTATAACTAGTGTCACAGGAATGGTTCAAAACATAGTCAGTAAGATGAGTCGGTCTTCTTGTACATAAGTCGGGATTGTGCCTTTTGTATTTAATTCCGATGAAATTTCTGTGTTTCATCGTTAATAAGAAGGTCCAAGGGATACAGTAAACCTGAAGCGAAGCATCCGAATCTATAACTAGAGTAACAGGAATGGTTCAAAGCATAGACAGTGGGAAGAGTCAGTCTTCTTGTACTTACGTCGGCATTGTACCTTTTGTATTTAATTCCGATGCAATTTCTATGTTTCGTCGTCAATAAGAAGGTCAGAGGGATACATTAAACCTGAAGTGAAGCTTCGGAATCTATAACTAGTGTCATAGGAATGTTTCAAAACATGGACAGTAGGTATAGACAGTCTTCTTGTACTTAAGTCGGCATTGTGCCTTTTCTATTTAATTCCTATGCAATTTCTGTGTTTCATCGTCAATAAGAAGATCCCAGGGATATAGTAAACCTGGAGTGAAGCATCGGAATCTATAAGTAGTGTCACAGGAATGGTTCAAAACATAGACAGTAAGTAGGGTCAGTCTTCTTGTACTTAAGTCGGCATTGTGCCTTTTTTGTTTAATTCCGATGCAATTTCTGTGTTTCATCGTCAATAAGAATTTCCAAGGGATACAGTAAACCTGGAGTGAAGCATCGGATTCTATAACTAGTGTCACAGAAATGGCTCAAAACATAGCCAGTAAGAAGAGTCTGTCTTCTTGTACTAAAGTCGGCATTATGCCTTTTGTATTTAATTCCGATGCAATTTCTGTGTTTCATCGTCAATAAGAAGGTCCAAGAGATACAGTAAACCTGGAGTGAAGCATCGGAATCTATAACTAGTGTCACAGGGATGGTTAAAAGCATAGACAGTAAGAAGAGTCAGCATTCTTTTACTTAAGTCGGCATTGTGCCTTTTGTATTTAATTCCGATGCAATTTCTGTGTTTCATCTTCAATAAGAAGGTCCAAAGGATACAGTAAACTTGAAGTGAAGCATCAGAGTCTGTAACTAGTGTCACAGGAATGGTTCAAAACATAGTCAGTAAGAAGAGTCAGTCTTCGTGTACATAAGCCGGCATTGTGCCTTTTGTATTTATTTCCGATGCAACTTTTGTGTTTCATCGTCAATAAGAAGGTCCAATGTTATACAGTAAACCAGGAGTGAAGCATCGGAATCTATAACTAGTGTAACAGGAATGGTTCAAAACATAGTCAGTAAGAAGAGTCAGTCTTCTTGTACTAAAGTCGGCATTGTGCCTTTTGTATTTATTTCCGATGCAATTTCTGTGTTTCATCGTCAATAAGAAGGTCCAAGGGATACAGTAAACCTGGAGTGAAGCATCGGAATCAATAACTAGTGTCACAGGAATGGTTCAAAACAAAGTCAGTAAGAAGAGTCAGTCTTCTTGTACAGAAGTCGGCATTGTGCCTTTTGTATTTAATTCCGATGCAAGTTCTGTGTTTCATCGTCAATACGAAGGTCCAAGGCATACAGTAAACCTGGAGTGAAGCATCGGAATCTATAACTAGTGACACAGGGATGGTTCAAATCATAGACAGTAAGAAGAGTCAGTATTATTGTACTTAAGTCGGCATTGTGCCTTTTGTATTTAATTCCGATGCAATTTCTGTGTTTCATCGTCAATAAGAAGGTCCAATTGATACAGTAAACATATAGTGAAGCATCGGAATCTAAAACTGGTCTAACAGGAAATGTTCACAACATAGTCAGTAAGAACAGTCAGTCTTCTTGTACTTAAGTCGGCAGTCTGCCTTCCCTATTTAATTCCGATGCAATTTCTGTGTTTCATCGTTAATAAGAAGGTCCAAGGGATACAGTAAACCTGGAGTGAAGCATCGGAATCTATAACTAGTGTCACAGGAATGGTTCAAAGCATAGACAGTAACAAGAGTCAGTCTCCTTGTACTTAAGGCGGCATTGTGCCTTTTTTATTTAATTCCGATGCAATTTCTGTGTTTCATCGTCAATAAGAAGGTCCAAGGGATACAGAAAACCTGGAGTGAAGCATCACAATCTATAACTAGAGTCACAGGAATGGTTCAAAGCATCGAAAGTAAGAAGAGGCAGTCTTCTTGTACTTAATTCGGCATTGTGCCTTTAGTATTTAATTGCGATGCAATTTCTGTGTTTCATCGTCAATAAGAAGGTGAGAGGGATACAGTAAATCTGAAGTGAAGCATCGGAATCTATAACTAGTGTCACAGGAATGGTTCAAAACATAGTCATTGAGAAGAGTCAGTCTTCTTGTACTAAAGTCGGCATTATGTCTTTTGTATTTAATTCCGATGCAATTTCTGTGTTTCATCGTCAATAAGATGGTCCAAGGGAAACAGTAAACCTGAAGTGAAGCATAGGAATCTATAAGTAGTGTCACAGGGATGGTTAAAAGCATAGACAGAAAGAAGAGACAGTATTCTTTTACTTAAGTCGGCATTGTGCTTTTTGTATTTAATTCCGATTCAATTTCTGTGTTTCATCTTCAATAAGAAGGTCCAAAGGATACAGTAAACTTGAAGTGAAGCATCAGAGTCTGTAACTAGTGTCACAGGAATGGTTCAAATCATAGTCAGTAAGAAGAGTCAGTCTTCTTGTACATAAGCCGGCATTGTGCCTTTTGTATTTATTTCCGATGCAATTTTTGTGTTTCATCGTCAATAAGAAGGTCCAATGTTATACAGTAAACCAGAAGTGAAGCATCGGAATCTATAACTAGTGTAACAGGAATGGTTCAAAACATAGTCAGTAAGAAGAGTCAGTCTTCTTGTACTAAAGTCGGCATTGTGCCTTTTGTATTTAATTCCGATGCAATTTCTGTGTTTCATCGTCAATAAGAAGGTCCAAGGGATACAGTAAACCTGGAGTGAAGCATCGGAATCAATAACTAGTGTCACAGGAATGGTTCAAAACATAGTCAGTAAGAAGAGTCAGTCTTCTTGTACAGAAGTCGGCATTGTGCCATTTGTATTTAATTTGCGATGCAAGTTCTGTGTTTCATCGTCAATACGAAGGTCCAAGGGATACAGTAAACCTGGAGTGAAGCATCGGAATCTATAACTAGTGACACAGGGATGGTTCAAATCATAGACAGTAAGAAGAGTCAGTATTCTTGTACTTAGGTCGGCATTGTGCCTTTTGTATTTAATTCCGATGCAATTTCTGTGTTTCATCTTCAATAAGAAGGTCCAAGGGATACAGTAAACCGGGAGTGAAGCATCGGAATCTATAACTAGTGTCACAGAAACGGTTCAAAACATAGTCAGTAAGAAGAGTCAGTCTTCTTGTACTTATGTCGGCATTGTGCCTTTTGTATTTAATTCCGATGCAATTTTTGTGTTTCATCGTCAATAAGAAGGCCAGAGGGATACAGTAAACCTGAAGTGAAGCATCGGAATCTATAACTAAGTGTCATAGGAATGGTTCAAAACATAGACAGTAGGAAGAGACAGTCTTCTTGTACCTAAGTCGGCATTGTGCCTTTTGTATTTAATACCGATGCAATTTCTGTGCTTCATCGTCAATAAGAAGGTCAGAGGGATACAGTAAACCTGAAGTGAAGCATCGGAATTTATAACTAGTGTCACAGGAATGGTTCAAAACATCGACAGTAAGAAGAGACAGTATTTTTGTACTTAATTCGGCATTGTGCCTTTAGTATTTAATTCCGATGCAATATCTGTGTTTCATCGTCAATAAGAAGGTCAGAGGGATACAGTAAATCAGATGTGGAGCATCGGAATCTATAACTAGTGTCACAGGAATGGTTTAAAACATAGTCAGTGAGAAGAGTCTGTCTTCTTGCACTTAAGTCGGCATTGTGCACTTTGTATTTAATCCCGATGCAATTTCTGTGTTTCATCGTCAATAAGAAGGTCTAAGGGATACAGTAAACCTGAAGTGAAGCATCAGAATCTGTAACTAGTGTCACAGGAATGGTTCAAAATATAGTCTGTAAGAAGAGTCAGTCTTCTTGTACTTAAGTCGGCATTGTGCCTTTTGTATTTAATTCCGATGCATTTTCTGTGTTTCGTCGTCAATAAGAAGCTCCAAGGGATACAGTAAACCTGACGTGAAGCATCGGAATCTATAACTAGTGTCACAGGAATGGTTCAAAGCATAGACAGTAACAAGAGTCAGTCTCCTTGTACTTAAGGCGGCATTGTGCCTTTTTTATTTAATTCCGATGCAATTTCTGTGTTTCATCGTCAATAAGAAGGTCCAAGGGATACAGAAACCTGGAGTGAAACATGACAATCTATAACTAGAGTCACAGGAATGGTTCAAAGCATCGACAGTAAGAAGAGACAGTCTCCTTGTACTTAATTCGGCATTGTACCTTTAGTATTTAATTCCGATGCAATTTCTGTGTTTCATCGTCAATAAGAAGGTCAGAGGGATACAGTAAATCTGAAGTGAAGCATCGGAATCTATAACTAGTGTCACAGGAATGGTTCAAAACATAGTCATTGAGAAGAGTCAGTCTTCTTGTACTTAAGTCGGCAATGTGCATTTTGTATTTAATTTCGATGCAATTTCTGTGTTTCATCGTCAATAAGAAGGTACAAGGGATACAGTAAACCTGAAGTGAAGCACCGGAATCTATAACTAGTGTCACAGGTATGGTTCAAATCATAGTCAGTAAGAAGAGTCAGTCTTCTTGTACTTGGCATTGTGCCTTTTGTATTTAATTCCGATGCAATTTCTGTGTTTCTTCGTCAATAAGGAGGTCCAAGGGATACAGTAAACCTGGAGTGAAGAATCGGAATCTATAACTAGTGTCACAGAAATGGCTCAAAGCATAGTCAGTAAGAAGAGTCAGTCTTCTAGTACTTAAGTCGGCATTGTGCCTTTTGTATTTAATTCCGATGCAATTTCTGAATTTCATCGTCAATAAGAAGGTCCAAGGGATACAGTAAACGTGGAGTGAAGCATCGGAATCTATAACTAGTGTCACAGGAATGAATCATAACATAGTCAGTAAGAAGAGTCAGTCTTCTTGTACTAAAGTCGGCATTGTGCCTTTTGTATTTAATTCCGATGCAATTTCTGTGTTTCATCGTCAACAAGAACGTCCAAGGGATACAGTAAACCTGGGGTGAAGCGTCGGAATTTATAACTACTGTCACAGGAATGGTTCAAAACATCGACATTAAGAAGAGTCAGTCTTCTTGTACTTAATTCGGCATAGTGCCTTTAGTATTTAATTCCGATGCAATTTCTGTGTTTCATCGTTAATAAGAAAGTCAGAGGGATACAGTAAATCTGAAGTCAAGCATCGGAATCTATAACTAGTGTCACAGGAATGGTTCAAAACATAGTCAGTAAGAAGAGTCAGTTTTCTTGTACTTAAGTCGGCATTGTGCCTTTTGTATTTAATTCCGATGCAAGTTCTGTGTTTCATCGTCATAAGAAGGTCCAAGGGATACAGTAAACCTGGAGTGAAGCATCGGAATCTCTAACTAGTGACACAGGGATGGTTAAAAACATAGACAGTAAGAAGAGTCAGTATTCTTGTACTTAAGTCGGCATTGTGCCTTTTGTATTTAATTCCGATGCAATTTCTGTGTTTCATCGTCAATAAGAAGGTCCAAGGGATGCAGTAAACCTGAAGTGAAGCACCGGAATCTATAACTAGTGTCACAGGAATGGTTCAAAACATAGTCAGTAAGAAGAGTCAGTCTTCTTGTCCTTAAGTCGGCATTGTGCCTTTTGTATTTAATTGCGATGCAATTTCTGTGTTTCTTCGTCAATAAGGAGGTCCAAGGGATACAGTAAACCTGGAGTGATGCATCGGAATCTATAACTAGTGTCACAGGAATGGTTCAAAACATAGTCAGTAAGAAGAGTCAGTCTTCTTGTCCTTAAGTCGGCATTGTGCCTTTTGTATTTAATTCCGATGCAATTTCTGTGTTCCAAGGTCAATAATAAGGTCCAAGGGATACAGTAAACCTGGAGTGAAGCATCGGAATCTATAACTAGTGTCACAGGAATGAATCAAATCATAGTCAGTAACAAGAGTCAGTCTTCTTGTACTAAAGTCGGCATTGTGCCTTCTGTATTTAATTCCGATGAAATTTCTGTGTTTCATCGTCAATAAGAAGGTCAGAGGGATACAGTAAACCTGAAGTGAAGCATCGGAATCAATAACTAGTGTCACAGGAACGGTTCAAAACATAGACAGTAGGAAGAGACAGTCTTCTTGTACTTAAGTCGGCATTGTGCCTTTTCTATTTAATTCCTATGCAATTTCTGTGTTTCATCGTCAATAAGAAGGTCCAAGGGATATAGTAAACCTGGAGTGAAGCATCGGAATCAATAACTAGTGTCACAGGAATGGTTCAAAACATAGACAGTAAGTAGGGTCAGTCTTCTTGTACTTAAGTCGGCATTGTGCCTTTTGTATTTAATTCCGATGCAATTTCTGTGTTTCATCGTCAGTAAGAAGGTAAAAGGGATACAGTAAACCTGCAGTGAAGCATCGGAATCTATAACTAGTGTCTTAGGGATGATTCAAAACATAGACAGTAAGAAGAATCAGTATTCTTGTACTTAAGTCGGCATTGTACCTTTTGTATTTAATTCCGATGCAAATTCTGTGTTTCATCTTCAATAAGAAGGTCCAAAGGATACAGTAAACTTGAAGTGAAGCATCAGAGTGTATAACTAGTGTCACAGGAATGGTTCATAACACAGACAGTTAGGAGAGTCAATATTCTTGTACTTAAGACGGCATTGTGCCTTTTGTATTTAATTCAGATGCAATTTCTGTGTTTCATCGTCAATAAGAAGGTTCAAGGGATACAGTAAACCTGAAGAGAAGCACCGGAATCTATAACTAGTGTAACAGGAATGGTTCAAAGCATAGACAGATGGGAAGAGTCAGTCTTCTTGTACTTAAGTCGGCATTGTGCCTTTTGTATTTAATTCCGATGCAATTTCTGTGTTTCATCGTCAATAAGAAGGTCAGAGGGATGCAGAAAACCTGAAGTGAAGCATCGGAATCTATAACTAGTGTCACAGGAATGGTTCAAAACATAGACAGTAGGTAGAGACAGTCTTCTTGTACTTAAGTCGGCATTGTGCCTTTTCTACTTAATTCCTATGCAATTTCTGTGTTTCATCGTCAATAAGAAGGTCCAAGGGATATAGTGAACCTGGAGTGAAGCATCGGAATCTATAACTAGTGTAACAGGAATGGTTCAAAGCATAGACAGTGGGAAGAGTCAGCCTTCTTGTACTTAATTCGGCATTGTGCCTTTAGTATTTAATTCCGATGCCAGATCTGTGTTTCATCGT
This sequence comes from Schistocerca piceifrons, assembly GCF_021461385.2. Taxonomy (NCBI): domain Eukaryota; kingdom Metazoa; phylum Arthropoda; class Insecta; order Orthoptera; family Acrididae; genus Schistocerca; species Schistocerca piceifrons. Next base: position 364,770 of record NW_025727807.1, on the reverse strand, counting down.
CAACAAGAAGGTCCAAGGGATACAGTAAACCTGGAGTGAAGCATCGGAATCTATACCTAGTGACACAGGGATGGTTGAAATAATAGACAGTAAGAAGAGTCAGTATTCTTGTACTTAAGTCGGCCTTTTGCCTATTGTATTTAATTCCAATGCAATTTCTGTGTTTCATCGTCAATAAGAATGTCCAAGGGATACAGTAAACGTGAAGTGAAGCACCGGAATAAATAGCTAGTGTCACAGGATTGGTTCAAAGCATAGTCAGTAAGAAGAGTCAGTCTTCTTGTACTTATGTCGGCATTGTGCCTTTTGTATTTAATTCCGATGCAATTTCTGTGTTTCTTCGTCAATAAAGACGTCCAAGGGATACAGTAAACATGGAGTGAAGCATCTGAATATATAACTAGTGTCACAGGAATGGTTCAAAACATAGTCAGTAAGAAGAGTCAGTCATCTTGTCCTTAAGTCGGTAATGTGCCTTTTGGATTTAATTCCGATGCTATTTTTGTGTTTCATCGTCAATAAGAAGGTCCAAGGGATACAGTAATCCGGGAGTGAAGCATCGGAATCTATAACTAGTGTAACAAGAATGGTTCAAAGCATGGACAGTGGGAAGAGTCAGTCTTCTTGTACTTAAGTCGGCATTGTGCCTTTTGTATTTAATTACGATGCAATTACTGTGTTTCATCGTCAATAAGAAGGTCAGAGGGATACAGTAAACCTGAAGTGAAGCATCGGAATCTATAACAAGTGTCACAGAAATGGTTCAAAGCATAGACAGTAGGAAGAGACAGTCTTCTTGTACTTAAGTCGGTATTGTGCCTTTTGTATTTAATTCCGATGCAATTTCTGTGTTTCATCGTCAATAAGAAGGTCAGAGGGATACAGTAAACCTGAAGTGAAGCATCGGATTCTATAACTAGTGTCACAGGAATGGTTCATAACGTAGACAGTAAGTAGGGTCAGTCTACTTGTACTTAAGTCGGCATTGTGTCTTTTGTATTTAATTCCGATGCAAGTGCTGTGTTTCATCGTCAATAAGAAGGTCCAAGTGATACAGTAAACCTGGAGTGAGGCATCGGAATCTATAACTAGTGACACAGGGATGGTTCAAAGCATAGACAGTAAGAAGAGTCAGTATTCTTGTACTTAAGTCGGCATTGTGCCTTTTGTATTTAATTCCGATGCAATTTCTGTGTTTCATCGTCAATATGAAGGTCCAAGGGATGCAGTAAACCTGAAGTGAAGCACCGGAATCTATAACTAGTGTCACAGAAATGGTTCAAAACATAGTCAGTAAGAAGAGTCAGTCTTCTTGTACTTAAGTCGGCATTGTGCCTTTTGTATTTAATTCCGATGCAATTTCTGTGTTTCATCGTCAATAAGAAGGTCCAAGGGATACAGTAAACCTGGAGTCAGGCATCGGAATCTATAACTAGTGTCTCAGGAATGAATCAAAACATAGTCAGTAAGAAGAGTCAGTCTTATTGTACTAAAGTCGGCATTGTAGCTTTTGTATTTAATTCCGATCAAATGTCTGTGTTTCATCGTCAATAAGAAGATCCAGGGGATACAGTAAACCTGGAGTTAAGCATCGGAATCTGTAACTAGTGTCACAGGGATGGTTCAAAACATAGTCAGTAAGATGAGTCAGTCTTCTTGTACATAAGTCGGCATTGTGGCTTTTGTATTTAATTCCGATGCCATTTCTGTGTTTCATCGTCAATAAGAAGGTCCAAGGGATATAGTAAAACTGGAGTGAAGCATCGGAATCTATAAGTAGTATCACAGGAATGGTGCAAAACATAGACAGTAAGTAGGGACAGTCTTCTTGTACTTAAGTCGGCATTGTGAATTTTTTGTTTAATTCCGATGCAATTTCTGTGTTTCATCGTCAATAAGAAGGTCCAAGGGATACAGTAAACCTTGAGTGAAGCATCGGAATCAATAACTACTGTCACAGGAATGGTTCAAAACATCGACAGTAAGAAGAGTCAGTCTTCTTGTACTTAATTCGGCATTGTGCCTTTAGTATTAAATTCCGATGCAATTTCTGTGTTTCATCGTTAATAAGAAGGTCAAAGGGATACAGTAAAACTGAAGTCAAGCGTCGGAATCTATAACTAGTGTCACAGGAATGGTTCAAAGCATAGACAGTAGGAAGAGACAGTCTTCTTGTACTTAAGTCGGTATTGTGCCTTTTGTATTTAATTCCGATGCAATTTCTGTGTTTCATCGTCAGTAAGAAGGTAAAAGGGATACAGTAAACCTGCAGTGAAGCATCGGAATCTATAACTAGTGTCTTAGGGATGATTCAAAACATAGACAGTAAGAAGAATCAGTATTCTTGTACTTAAGTCGGCATTGTGCCTTTTGTATTTAATTCCGATGCAAATTCTGTGTTTCATCTTCAATAAGAAGGTCCAAAGGATACAGTAAACTTGAAGTGAAGCATCAGAGTGTATAACTAGTGTCACAGGAATGGTTTAATACATAGTCAGTGAGAAGAGTCTGTCTTCTTGCACTTAAGTCGGCATTGTGCACTTTGTATTTAATCCCGATGCAATTTCTGTGTTTCATCGTGAATAAGAAGGTCTAAGGGATACAGTAAACCTGAAGTGAAGCATCAGGATCTGTAACTAGTGTCACAGGAATGGTTCAAAATATAGTCTGTAAGAAGAGTCAGTCTTCTTGTACTTAAGTCGGCATTTTGCCTTTTTTATTTAATTCCGATGCAATTTCTGTGTTTCATCGTCAATAAGAAGGTCCAAGGGATACAGAAACCTGGAGTGAAACATGACAATCTATAACTAGAGTCACAGGAATGGTTCAAAGCATCGACAGTAAGAAGAGACAGTCTCCTTGTACTTAATTCGGCATTGTACCTTTAGTATTTAATTCCGATGCAATTTCTGTGTTTCATCGTCAATAAGAAGGTCAGAGGGATACAGTAAATCTGAAGTGAAGCATCGGAATCTATAACTAGTGTCACAGGAATGGTTCAAAACATAGTCATTGAGAAGAGTCAGTCTTCTTGTACTTAAGTCGGCAATGTGCATTTTGTATTTAATTTCGATGCAATTTCTGTGTTTCATCGTCAATAAGAAGATCAAAGGGATACAGTAAACCTGGAGTGAAGCATCGGAATCTATAACTAGTAACACAGAGATGGTTCAAAACATCGACAGTAAGGAGAGTCAGTATTCTTGTACTTAAGTCGGCATTGTGCCTTTTGTATTTAATTCCGATGCAATTTCTGTGTTTCATCGTCAATAAGAAGGTACAAGGGATACAGTAAACCTGAAGTGAAGCACCGGAATCTATAACTAGTGTCACAGGTATGGTTCAAATCATAGTCAGTAAGAAGAGTCAGTCTTCTTGTACTTGGCATTGTGCCTTTTGTATTTAATTCCGATGCAATTTCTGTGTTTCTTCGTCAATAAGGAGGTCCAAGGGATACAGTAAACCTGGTGTGAAGAATCGGAATCTATAACTAGTGTCACAGAAATGGCTCAAAGCATAGTCAGTAAGAAGAGTCAGTCTTCTAGTACTTAAGTCGGCATTGTGCCTTTTGTATTTAATTCCGATGCAATTTCTGAATTTCATCGTCAATAAGAAGGTCCAAGGGATACAGTAAACGTGGAGTGAAGCATCGGAATCTATAACTAGTGTCACAGGAATGAATCATAACATAGTCAGTAAGAAGAGTCAGTCTTCTTGTACTAAAGTCGGCATTGTGCCTTTTGTATTTAATTCCGATGCAATTTCTGTGTTTCATCGTCAACAAGAACGTCCAAGGGATACAGTAAACCTGGGGTGAAGCGTCGGAATTTATAACTACTGTCACAGGAATGGTTCAAAACATCGACATTAAGAAGAGTCAGTCTTCTTGTACTTAATTCGGCATAGTGCCTTTAGTATTTAATTCCGATGCAATTTCTGTGTTTCATCGTTAATAAGAAAGTCAGAGGGATACAGTAAATCTGAAGTCAAGCATCGGAATCTATAACTAGTGTCACAGGAATGGTTCAAAACATAGTCAGTAAGAAGAGTCAGTTTTCTTGTACTTAAGTCGGCATTGTGCCTTTTGTATTTAATTCCGATGCAAGTTCTATGTTTCATCGTCATAAGAAGGTCCAAGGGATACAGTAAACCTGGAGTGAAGCATCGGAATCTCTAACTAGTGACACAGGGATGGTTAAAAACATAGACAGTAAGAAGAGTCAGTATTCTTGTACTTAAGTCGGCATTGTGCCTTTTGTATTTAATTCCGATGCAATTTCTGTGTTTCATCGTCAATAAGAAGGTCCAAGGGATGCAGTAAACCTGAAGTGAAGCATCGGAATCTATAACTAGTGTCACAGGAATGGTTCAAAACATAGTCAGTAAGAAGAGTCAGTCTTCTTGTCCTTAAGTCGGCATTGTGCCTTTTGTATTTAATTGCGATGCAATTTTTGTGTTTTTTCGTCAATAAGGAGGTCCAAGGGATACAGTAAACCTGGAGTGATGCATCGGAATCTATAACTAGTGTCACAGGAATGGTTCAAAACATAGTCAGTAAGAAGAGTCAGTCTTCTTGTCCTTAAGTCGGCATTGTGCCTTTTGTATTTAATTCCGATGCAATTTCTGTGTTCCAAGGTCAATAATAAGGTCCAAGGGATACAGTAAACCTGGAGTGAAGCATCGGAATCTATAACTAGTGTCACAGGAATGAATCAAATCATAGTCAGTAAGAAGAGTCAGTCTTCTTGTACTAAAGTCGGCATTGTGCCTTCTGTATTTAATTCCGATGAAATTTCTGTGTTTCATCGTCAATAAGAAGGTCAGAGGGATACAGTAAACCTGAAGTGAAGCATCGGAATCAATAACTAGTGTCACAGGAACGGTTCAAAACATAGACAGTAGGAAGAGACAGTCTTCTTGTACTTAAGTCGGCATTGTGCCTTTTCTATTTAATTCCTATGCAATTTCTGTGTTTCATCGTCAATAAGAAGGTCCAAGGGATATAGTAAACCTGGAGTGAAGCATCGGAATCAATAACTAGTGTCACAGGAATGGTTCAAAACATAGACAGTAAGTAGGGTCAGTCTTCTTGTACTTAAGTCGGCATTGTGCCTTTTGTATTTAATTCCGATGCAATTTCTGTGTTTCATCGTCAGTAAGAAGGTAAAAGGGATTCAGTAAACCTGCAGTGAAGCATCGGAATCTATAACTAGTGTCTTAGGGATGATTCAAAACATAGACAGTAAGAAGAATCAGTATTCTTGTACTTAAGTCGGCATTGTGCCTTTTGTATTTAATTCCGATGCAAACTCTGTGTTTCATCTTCAATAAGAAGGTCCAAAGGATACAGTAAACTTGAAGTGAAGCATCAGAGTGTATAACTAGTGTCACAGGAATGGTTCATAACATAGACAGTTAGGAGAGTCAATATTCTTGTACTTAAGACGGCATTGTGCCTTTTGTATTTAATTCAGATGCAATTTCTGTGTTTCATCGTCAATAAGAAGGTCCAAGGGATACAGTAAACCTGAAGAGAAGCACCGGAATCTATAACTAGTGTAACAGGAATGGTTCAAAGCATAGACTGATGGGAAGAGTCAGTCTTCTTGTACTTAAGTCGGCATTGTGCCTTTTGTATTTAATTCCGATGCAATTTCTGTGTTTCATCGTCAATAAGAAGGTCAGAGGGATGCAGAAAACCTGAAGTGAAGCATCGGAATCTATAACTAGTGTCACAGGAATGGTTCAAAACATAGACAGTAGGTAGAGACAGTCTTCTTGTACTTAAGTCGGCATTGTGCCTTTTCTACTTAATTCCTATGCAATTTCTGTGTTTCATCGTCAATAAGAAGGTCCAAGGGATATAGTGAACCTGGAGTGAAGCATCGGAATCTATAACTAGTGTAACAGGAATGGTTCAAAGCATAGACAGTGGGAAGAGTCAGCCTTCTTGTACTTAATTTGGCATTGTGCCTTTAGTATTTAATTCCGATGCCAGATCTGTGTTTCATCGTCAACAAGAAGGTCCAAGGGATACAGTAAACCTGGAGTGAAGCATCGGAATCTATACCTAGTGACACAGGGATGATGGAAATAATAGACAGTAAGAAGAGTCAGTATTCTTGTACTTAAGTCGGCCTTTTGCCTATTGTATTTAATTCCAATGCAATTTCTGTGTTTCATCGTCAATAAGAATGTCCAAGGGATACAGTAAACGTGAAGTGAAGCACCGGAATAAATAGCTAGTGTCACAGGATTGGTTCAAAGCATAGTCAGTAAGAAGAGTCAGTCTTCTTGTACTTATGTCGGCATTGTGCCTTTTGTATTTAATTCCGATGCAATTTCTGTGTTTCTTCGTCAATAAAGACGTCCAAGGGATACAGTAAACATGGAGTGAAGCATCTGAATATATAACTAGTGTCACAGGAATGGTTCAAAACATAGTCAGTAAGAAGAGTCAGTCATCTTGTCCTTAAGTCGGTAATGTGCCTTTTGGATTTAATTCCGATGCTATTTTTGTGTTTCATCGTCAATAAAAAGGTCCAAGGGATACAGTAATCCGGGAGTGAAGCATCGGAATCTATAACTAGTGTAACAAGAATGGTTCAAAGCATGGACAGTGGGAAGAGTCAGTCTTCTTGTACTTAAGTCGGCATTGTGCCTTTTGTATTTAATTACGATGCAATTACTGTGTTTCATCGTCAATAAGAAGGTCAGAGGGATACAGTAAACCTGAAGTGAAGCATCGGAATCTATAACAAGTGTCACAGAAATGGTTCAAAGCATAGACAGTAGGAAGAGACAGTCTTCTTGTACTTAAGTCGGTATTGTGCCTTTTGTATTTAATTCCGATGCAATTTCTGTGTTTCATCGTCAATAAGAAGGTCAGAGGGATACAGTAAACCTGAAGTGAAGCATCGGATTCTATAACTAGTGTCACAGGAATGGTTCATAACGTAGACAGTAAGTAGGGTCAGTCTACTTGTACTTAAGTCGGCATTGTGTCTTTTGTATTTAATTCCGATGCAAGTTCTGTGTTTCATCGTCAATAAGAAGGTCCAAGTGATACAGTAAACCTGGAGTGAGGCATCGGAATCTATAACTAGTGACACAGGGATGGTTCAAAGCATAGACAGTAAGAAGAGTCAGTATTCTTGTACTTAAGTCGGCATTGTGCCTTTTGTATTTAATTCCGATGCAATTTCTGTGTTTCATCGTCAATATGAAGGTCCAAGGGATGCAGTAAACCTGAAGTGAAGCACCGGAATCTATAACTAGTGTCACAGAAATGGTTCAAAACATAGTCAGTAAGAAGAGTCAGTCTTCTTGTACTTAAGTCGGCATTGTGCCTTTTGTATTTAATTCCGATGCAATTTCTGTGTTTCATCGTCAATAAGAAGGTCCAAGGGATACAGTAAACCTGGAGTCAGGCATCGGAATCTATAACTAGTGTCTCAGGAATGAATCAAAACATAGTCAGTAAGAAGAGTCAGTCTTATTGTACTAAAGTCGGCATTGTAGCTTTTGTATTTAATTCCTATCAAATGTCTGTGTTTCATCGTCAATAAGAAGATCCAGGGGATACAGTAAACCTGGAGTTAAGCATCGGAATCTGTAACTAGTGTCACAGGGATGGTTCAAAACATAGTCAGTAAGATGAGTCAGTCTTCTTGTACATAAGTCGGCATTGTGGCTTTTGTATTTAATTCCGATGCCATTTCTGTGTTTCATCGTCAATAAGAAGGTCCAAGGGATATAGTAAAACTGGAGTGAAGCATCGGAATCTATAAGTAGTGTCACAGGAATGGTGCAAAACATAGACAGTAAGTAGGGACAGTCTTCTTGTACTTAAGTCGGCATTGTGAATTTTTTGTTTAATTCCGATGCAATTTCTGTGTTTCATCGTCAATAAGAAGGTCCAAGGGATACAGTAAACCTTGAGTGAAGCATCGGAATCAATAACTACTGTCACAGGAATGGTTCAAAACATCGACAGTAAGAAGAGTCAGTCTTCTTGTACTTAATTCGGCATTGTGCCTTTAGTATTAAATTCCGATGCAATTTCTGTGTTTCATCGTTAATAAGAAGGTCAAAGGGATACAGTAAAACTGAAGTCAAGCGTCGGAATCTATAACTAGTGTCACAGGAATGGTTCAAAGCATAGACAGTAGGAAGAGACAGTCTTCTTGTACTTAAGTCGGTATTGTGCCTTTTGTATTTAATTCCGATGCAATTTCTGTGTTTCATCGTCAGTAAGAAGGTAAAAGGGATACAGTAAACCTGCAGTGAAGCATCGGAATCTATAACTAGTGTCTTAGGGATGATTCAAAACATAGACAGTAAGAAGAATCAGTATTCTTGTACTTAAGTCGGCATTGTGCCTTTTGTATTTAATTCCGATGCAAATTCTGTGTTTCATCTTCAATAAGAAGGTCCAAAGGATACAGTAAACTTGAAGTGAAGCATCAGAGTGTATAACTAGTGTCACAGGAATGGTTCATAACATAGACAGTAAGGAGAGTCAATATTCTTGTACTTAAGACGGCATTGTGCCTTTTGTATTTATTTCAGATGCAATTTCTGTGTTTCATCGTCAATAAGAAGGTCCAAGGGATACAGTAAACCTGAAGAGAAGCACCGGAATCTATAACTAGTGTAACAGGAATGGTTCAAAGCATAGACAGTGGGAAGAGTCAGTCTTCTTGTACTTAAGTCGGCATTGTGCCTTTTGTATTTAATTCCGATGCAATTTCTGTGTTTCATCGTCAATAAGAAGGTCAGAGGGATGCAGAAAACCTGAAGTGAAGCATCGGAATCTATAACTAGTGTCACAGGAATGGTTCAAAACATAGACAGTAGGTAGAGACAGTCTTCTTGTACTTAAGTCGGCATTGTGCATTTTCTACTTAATTCCTATGCAATTTCTGTGTTTCATCGTCAATAAGAAGGTCCAAGGGATATAGTGAACCTGGAGTGAAGCATCGGAATCTATAACTAGTGTAACAGGAATGGTTCAAAGCATAGACAGTGGGAAGAGTCAGCCTTCTTGTACTTAATTCGGCATTGTGAATTTAGTATTTAATTCCGATGCCAGATCTGTGTTTCATCGTCAACAAGAAGGTCCAAGGGATACAGTAAACCTGGAGTGAAGCATCGGAATCTATACCTAGTGACACAGGGATGGTTGAAATAATAGACAGTAAGAAGAGTCAGTATTCTTGTACTTAAGTCGGCCTTTTGCCTATTGTATTTAATTCCAATGCAATTTCTGTGTTTCATCGTCAATAAGAATGTCCAAGGGATACAGTAAACGTGAAGTGAAGCACCGGAATAAATAGCTAGTGTCACAGGATTGGTTCAAAGCATAGTCAGTAAGAAGAGTCAGTCTTCTTGTACTTGTGTCGGCATTGTGCCTTTTGAATTTAATTCCGATGCAATTTCTGTGTTTCTTCGTCAATAAAGACGTCCAAGGGATACAGTAAACATGGAGTGAAGCATCTGAATATATAACTAGTGTCACAGGAATGGTTCAAAACATAGTCAGTAAGAAGAGTCAGTCATCTTGTCCTTAAGTCGGTAATGTGCCTTTTGGATTTAATTCCGATGCTATTTTTGTGTTTCATCGTCAATAAGAAGGTCCAAGGGATACAGTAATCCGGGAGTGAAGCATCGGAATCTATAACTAGTGTAACAAGAATGGTTCAAAGCATGGACAGTGGGAAGAGTCAGTCTTCTTGTACTTAAGTCGGCATTGTGCCTTTTGTATTTAATTGCGATGCAATTACTGTGTTTCATCGTCAATAAGAAGGTCAGAGGGATACAGTAAACCTGAAGTGAAGCATCGGAATCTATAACAAGTGTCACAGAAATGGTTCAAAGCATAGACAGTAGGAAGAGACAGTCTTCTTGTACTTAAGTCGGTATTGTGCCTTTTGTACTTAATTCCGATGCAATTTCTGTGTTTCATCGTCAATAAGAAGGTCAGAGGGATACAGTAAACCTGAAGTGAAGCATCGGATTCTATAACTAGTGTCACAGGAATGGTTCATAACGTAGACAGTAAGTAGGGTCAGTCTACTTGTACTTAAGTCGGCATTGTGTCTTTTGTATTTAATTCCGATGCAAGTTCTGTGTTTCATCGTCAATAAGAAGGTCCAAGTGATACAGTAAACCTGGAGTGAGGCATCGGAATCTATAACTAGTGACACAGGGATGGTTCAAAGCATAGACAGTAAGAAGAGTCAGTATTCTTGTACTTAAGTCGGCATTGTGCCTTTTGTATTTAATTCCGATGCAATTTCTGTGTTTCATCGTCAATATGAAGGTCCAAGGGATGCAGTAAACCTGAAGTGAAGCACCGGAATCTATAACTAGTGTCACAGAAATGGTTCAAAACATAGTCAGTAAGACGAGTCAGTCTTCTTGTACTTAAGTCGGCATTGTGCATTTTGTATTTAATTCCGATGCAAGATCTGTGTTTCATCGTCAATAAGAAGGTCCAAGGGATACAGTAAACCTGGAGTGAGGCATCGGAATCTATAACTAGTGTCTCAGGAATGAATCAAAACATAGTCAGTAAGAAGAGTCAGTCTTATTGTACTAATGTCGGCATTGTAGCTTTTGTATTTAATTCCGATCAAATGTCTGTGTTTCATCGTCAATAAGAAGGTCCAGGGGATACAGTAAACCTGGAGTTAAGCATCGGAATCTGTAACTAGTGTCACAGGGATGGTTCAAAACATAGTCAGTAAGATGAGTCAGTCTTCTTGTACATAAGTCGGCATTGTGGCTTTTGTATTTAATTCCGATGCAATTTCTGTGTTTCATCGTCAATAAGAAGGTCCAAGGGATATAGTAAACCTGGAGTGAAGCATCGGAATCTATAAGTAGTGTCACAGGAATGGTGCAAAACATAGACAGTAAGTAGGGACAGTCTTCTTGTACTTAAGTCGGAATTGTGAATTTTTTGTTTAATTCCGATGCAATTTCTGTGTTTCATCGTCAATAAGAAGGTCCAAGGGATACAGTAAACCTTGAGTGAAGCATCGGAATCAATAACCACTGTCACAGGAATGGTTCAAAACATCGACAGTAAGAAGAGTCAGTCTTCTTGTACTTAATTCGGCATTGTGCCTTTAGTATTAAATTCCGATGCAATTTCTGTGTTTCATCGTTAATAAGAAGGTCAAAGGGATACAGTAAATCTGAAGTCAAGCGTCGGAATCTATAACTAGTGTCACAGGAATGGTTCAAAACATAGTCAGTAAGAAGAGTCAGTCTTCTTGTACTTAAGTCAGCATTGTGCATTTTGTATTTAATTCCGATGCAAGATCTGTGTTTCATCGTCAATAAGAAGGTGCAAGGGATACAGTAAAAATGGAGTGAAGCATCGCAATCTATACCTAGTGACACAGGGATGGTTAAAATCATAGACAGTAAGAAGAATCAGTATTTTTGTACTTACGTCGGCATTGTGCCTTTTGTGTTTAATTCCGATGCAATTTCTGTGTTTCATCGTCAATAAGAAGGTCCAAGGGATACAGTAAACTTGAAGTGAAGCATCGGAATCTATAACTAGTGTAACAGGATTGGTTCAAAGCATAGACAGTGGAAAGAGTCAGTCTTCTTGTACTTAAGTCGGCATTGTGCCTTTTGTATTTAATTCCGATGCAATTTTTATGTTTCATCGTCAATAAGAAGGTCAGAGGGATACAGTAAACCTGAAGTGAAGCATCGGAATCTATAACTAGTGTCACAGGAATGGTTCAAAACATAGACAGTAGGAAGAGACAGTCTTCTTATACCTAAGTCGGCATGTGCCTTTTCTATTTAATTCCTATGCAATTTCTGTGTTTCATCGTCAATAAGAAGGTCCAAGGGAAATAGTAAACCTGGAGTGAAGCATCGGAATCAATAACTAGTGTCACAGGAATGGTTCGAAACATAGACAGTAAGTAGGGTCAGTCTTCTTCACTTAAGTCGGCATTGTGCCTTTTGTATTTAATTCCGATGCAATTTCTGTGTTTCATCGTCAATAACAATTTCCAAGGGATATAGTAAACCTGGAGTGAAGCATCGGAATCTATAACTAGTGTCACAGGAATGGTTCAAAACATAGACTGTAAGTAGGGTCAGTCTTCTTGTACTTAAGTCGGCACTTTGCCTTTTTTGTTTAATTCCGATGCAATTTCTGTGTTTCATCGTCAATAAGATGGTCCAACGGATACAGTAAACCTGGAGTAAAGCATCGGAATCTATAATTACTGTCACAGGAACGGTTCAAAACATAGACAGTAACAAGAGCCAGTCTCCTTGTACTTAAGGCGGCATTGTGCCTTTTTTATTTAATTCCGATGCAATTTCTGTGTTTCATCGTCAATAAGAAGGTCCAATTGATACAGTAAACATATAGTGAAGCATCGGAATCTAAAACTGGTCTCACAGGAAATGTTCACAACATAGTCAGTAAGAAGAGTCAGTCTTCTTGTACTTAAGTCGGCAGTCTGCCTTTTCTATTTAATTCCGATGCAATTTCTGTGTTTCGTCGTCAATAAGACGGTCAGAGGGATACAGTAAACCTGACGTGAAGCATCAGAATCTATAACTGGTGTCACAGGAATGGTTCAAAACATAGACAGTAGGAAGAGTCAGTCTTCTTGTACTTAAGTCGGCATTGTGCCTTTTCTATTTAACTCCGATTCAATTTCTGTGTTTCATCGTCAATAAGAAGGTCCAAGGGATATAGTAAACCTGGAGTGAAGCATCGGAATCTATAACTAGTGTCACAGGAATGGTTCAAAGCATAGACAGTAACAAGAGTCAGTCTCCTTGTACTTAAGGCGGCATTGTGCCTTTTTTATTTAATTCCGATGCAATTTCTGTGTTTCGTCGTCAATAAGAAGGTCCAAGGGATACAGAAAACCTGGAGTGAAGCATCACAATCTATAACTAGAGTCACAGGAATGGTTCAAAGCATCGACAGTAAGAAGAGACAGTCTCCTCGTACTTAATTCGGCATTGTGCTTTTAGTATTTAATTCCGATGCAATTTCTGTGTTTCATCGTCAATAAGAAGGTCAGAGGGATACAGTAAATCTGAAGTGAAGCATCGGAATCTATAACTACGGTCACAGGAATGGTTCAAAACATAGTCATTGAGAAGAGTCAGTATTCTTGTACTAAAGTCGGCATTATGCCTATTGTATTTAATTCCGATGCAATTTCTGTGTTTCATCGTTAATAAGAAGGCCCAAGGGATACAGTAAACCTGGAGTGAAGCATCGGAATCTATAACTAGTGTCACAGGGATGGTTAAAAGCATAGACAGAAAGAAGAGTCAGTATTCTTTTACTTAAGTCGGCATTGTGCCTTTTGTATTTAATTCCGATGCAATTTCTGTGTTTCATCTTCAATAAGAAGGTCCAAAGGATACAGTAAACTTGAAGTGAAGCATCAGAGTCTGTAACTAGTGTCACAGGAATGGTTCAAAACATAGTCAGTAAGAAGAGTCAGTCTTCTTATACATAAGCCGGCATTATGCCTTTTGTATTTATTTCCGATGCAATTTTTGTATTTCATCGTCAATTAGAAGGTCCAATGTTATACAGTAAACCAGGAGTGAAGCATCGGAATCTATAACTAGTGTAACAGGAATGTTTCAAAACATAGTCAGTAAGAAGAGTCAGTCTTCTTGTACTAAAGTCGGCATTGTGCCTTTTGGTTTTAATTCCGATGCAATTTCTGTGTTTCATCGTCAATAAGAAGGTCCAAGGGATACAGTAAACCTGGAGTGAAGCATCGGAATCTATAACTAGTGACACAGGGATGGTTCAAATCATAGACAGTAAGAAGAGTCATTATTTATGTACTTAAGTCGGCATTGTGCCTTTTGTATTTAATTCCGATGCAATTTCTGTGTTTCATCGTCAATAAGAAGGTCCAAGGGATACAGTAAACCGGGAGTGAAGCATCGGAATCTATAACCAGTGTCACAGAAATGGTTCAAAACATAGTCAGTAAGAAGAGTCAGTCTTCTTGTACTTAAGTCGGCATTGTGCCTTTTGTATTTAATTCCGATGCAATTTTTGTGTTTCATCGTCAATAAGAAGGTCAGAGGGATACAGTAAACCTGAAGTGAAGCTTCGGAATCTATAACTAAGTGTCATAGGAATGGTTCAAAACATAGACAGTAGGAAGAGACAGTCTTCTTGTACCTAAGTCGGCATTGTGCCTTTTGTATTTAATACCGATGCAATTTCTGTGCTTCATCGTCAATAAGAAGGTCAGAGGGATACAGTAAACCTGAAGTGAAGCATCGGAATTTATAACTAGTGTCACAGGAATGGTTCAAAACATCGACAGTAAGAGGAGACAGTATTCTTGTACTTCATTCGGCATTATGCCTTTAGTATTTAATTCCGATGCAATATCTGTGTTTCATCGTCAATAAGAAGGTCAGAGGGATACAGTAAGTCAGATGTGGAGCATCGGAATCTATAACTAGTGTCACAGGAATGGTTTAAAACATAGTCAGTGAGAAGAGTCTGTCTTCTTGCACTTAAGTCGGCATTGTGCACTTTGTATTTAATTCCGATGCAATTTCTGTGTTTCATCGTCAATAAGAAGGTCTAAGGGATACAGTAAACCTGAAGTGAAGCATCAGAATCTGTAACTAGTGTCACAGGAATGGTTCAAAATATAGTCAGTAAGAAGAGTCAGTCTTCTTGTACTTAAGTCGGCATTGTGCCTTTTGTATTTAATTCCGATGCAATTTCTGTGTTTCATCGTCAATAAGAAGCTCCAAGGGATACAGTAAACCTGACGTGAAGCATCGGAATCTATAACTAGTGTCACAGGAATGGTCCAAATCATAGACAGTGGGATGAGTCAGTCTTCTTGTGCTTATGTCGGCATTCTGCCTTTTGTATTTAATTCCGATGCAATTTCTGTGTTTCATCGTCAATAAGAAGGTCAGAGGGATGTAGTAAACCTGAAGTGAAGCATCGGAGTCTATAACTAGTGTCACAGGAATGGTTTAAAACATAGACAGTAGGAAGAGTCAGTCTTCTTGTACTTAAGTCGGCATTGTGCCTTTTCTATTTAACTCCGATTCAATTTCTGTGTTTCATCGTCAATAAGAAGGTCCAAGGGATATAGGAAACCTGGAGTGAAGCATCGGAATCTATAACTAGTGTCACAGGAATGGTTCAAAGCATACACAGTAATAAGAGTCAGTCTCCTTGTACTTAAGGCGGCATTGTGCCTTTTTTATTTAATTCCGATGCAATTTCTGTGTTTCATCGCCAATAAGAAGGTCCAAGGGATACAGAAAACCTGGAGTGAAGCATCACAATCTATAACTAGAGTCACAGGAATGGTTCAAAGCATCGAGAGTAAGAAGAGACAGTCTCCTTGTACTTAATTCGGCATTGTGCCTTTAGTATTTAATTCCGATGGAATTTCTGTGTTTCATCGTCAAAAAGAAGGTCAGAGGGATACAGTAAATCTGAAGTGAATCATCGGAATCTATAACTAGTGTCACAGGAATGGTTCAAAACATAGTCATTGAGAAGAGTCAGTCTTCTTGTACTTAAGTCGGCAATGTGCATTTTGTATTTAATTTCCATGCAATTTCTGTGTTTCATCGTCAATAAGAAGGTCAAAGGGATACACTAAACCTGGAGTGAAGCATCGGAATCTATAACTAGTAACACAGAGATGGTTCAAAACATCGACAGCAAGAAGAGTCAGTATTCTTGTACTTAAGTCGGCATTGTGCCTTTTGTATTTCATTCCGATGCAATTTCTGTGTTTCATCGTCAATAAGAAGGTACAAGGGATACAGTAAACCTGAAGTGAAGCACCGGAATCTATAACTAGTGTCACAGGTATGGTTCAAATCATTGTCAGTAAGAAGAGTCAGTCTTCTTGTACTTGGCATTGTGCCTTTTGTATTTAATTCCGATGCAATTTCTGTGTATCTTCGTCAATAAGGAGGTCCAAGGGACACAGTAAACCTGGAGTGAAGAATCGGAATCTATAACTAGTGTCACAGAAATGGCTCAAAGCATAGTCAGTAAGAAGAGTCAGTCTTCTAGTACTTAAGTCGGCATTGTGCCTTTTGTATTTAATTCCGATGCAATTTCTGAACTTCATCGTCAATAAGAAGGTCCAAGGGATACAGTAAACGTGGAGTGAAGCATCGGAATCTATAACTAGTGTCACAGGAATTAATCATAACATAGTCAGTAAGAAGAGTCAGTCTTCTTGTACTAAAGTCGGCATTGTGCAATTTGTATTTAATTCCGATGCAATTTCTGTGTTTCTTCGTCAACAAGAACGTCCAAGGGATACAGTAAACCTGGGGCGAAGCATCGGAATTTATAACTACTGTCACAGGAATGGTTCAAAACATCGACATTAAGAAGAGTCAGTCTTCTTGTACTTAATTCGGCATTGTGCCTTTAGTATTTAATTCCGATGCAATTTCTGTGTTTCATCGATAATAAGAAAGTCAGAGGGATACAGTAAATCTGAAGTCAAGCATCGGAATCTATAGCTAGTGTCACAGGAATGGTTCAAAACATAGTCAGTAAGAAGAGTCAGTTTTCTTGTACATAAGTCGGCATTGTGCCTTTTGTACTTAATTCCGATGCAAGTTCTGTGTTTCATCGTCATAAGAAGGTCCAAGGGATACAGCAAACCTGGAGTGAAGCATCGGAATCTATAACTAGTGACACAGGGATGGTTAAAAACATAGACAGTAAGAAGAGTCAGTATTCTTGTACTTAAGTCGGCATTGTGCCTTTTGTATTTAATTCCGATGCAATTTCTGTGTTTCATCGTCAATAAGAAGGTCCAAGGGATGCAGTAAACCTGAAGTGAAGCACCGGAATCTATAACTAGTGTCACAGGAATGGTTCAAAACATAGTCAGTAAGAAGAGTCAGTCTTCTTGTCCTTAAGTCGGCATTGTGCCTTTTGTATTTAATTCCGATGCAATTTCTGTGTTTCTTCGTCAATAAGGAGGTCCAAGGGATACAGTAAACCTGGAGTGATGCATCGGAATCTATAACTAGTGTCACAGGAATGGTTCAAAACATAGTCAGTAAGAAGAGTCAGTCTTCTTGTACTTAAGTCGGCATTGTGCTTTTTGTATTTAATTCCGATGCTATTTTTGTTTTTCATCGTCAATAAGAAGGTCCAAGGGAAACAGTAAACCGGGAGTGAAGCATCGGAATCTATAACTAGTGTCACAGAAATGGTTCAAACGTAGTCAGTAAGAAGAGTCAGTCATCTTGTACTTAAGTCGGCCTTATGCCTTTTGTATTTAATTCCTATGCAATTTCTGAGTTCCATCGTCAATAAGAAGGTCCAAGGGATACAGTAAACCTGGAGTGAAGCATCGGAATCTATAACTAGTGTCACAGGAATGGTTCGAAACATAGACAGTAAGTAGGGTCAGTCGTCTTGTACTTAAGTCGGCATTGTGCCTTTTGTATTTAATTCCGATGCAATTTCTGTGATTCATCGTCAGTAAGAAGGTAAAAGGGATACAGTAAACTTGCAGTGAAGCATCGGAATCTATAACTAGTGTCTTAGGGATGATTCAAAACATAGACAGTAAGAAGAATCAGTATTCTTGTACTTTAGTCGGCATTGTCCCTTTTGTATTTAATTCCGATGCAATTTCTGTGTTTCATCTTCAATAAGAAGGTCCAAAGGATACAGTAAACTTGAAGTGAAGCATCAGAGTGTATAACTAGTGTCACAGGAATGGTTCGTAACATAGACAGTAAGGAGAGTCAATATTCTTGTACTTAAGACGGCATTGTGCCTTTTGTATTTAATTCAGATGCAATTTCTGTGTTTCATCGTCAATAAGAAGGTCCAAGGGATACAGTAAACCTGAAGAGAAGCACCGGAATCTATAACTAGTGTAACAGGAATGGTTCAAAGCATAGACAGTGGGAAGAGTCAGTCTTCTTGTACTTAAGTCGGCATTGGGCCTTTTGTATTTAATTCCGATGCAATTTCTGTGTTTCATCGTCAATAAGAAGGTCAGAGGGATGCAGAAAACCTGAAGTGAAGCATCGGAATCTATAACTAGTGTCACGGGAATGGTTCAAAACATAGACAGTAGGTAGAGACAGTCTTCTTGTACTTAAGTCGGCATTGTGCCTTTTCTACTTAATTCCTATGCAATTTCTGTGTTTCATCGTCAATAAGAAGGTCCAAGGGATATAGTGAACCTGGAGTGAAGCATCGGAATCTATAACTAGTGTAACAGGAATGGTTCAAAGCATAGACAGTGGGAAGAGTGAGCCTTCTTGTACTTTATTCGGCATTGTGCCTTTAGTATTTAATTCCGATGCCAGATCTGTGTTTCATCGTCAACAAGAAGGTCCAAGGGATACAGTAAACCTGGAGTGAAGCATCGGAATCTATACCTAGTGACACAGGGATGGTTGAAATCATAGACAGTAAGAAGAGTCAGTATTCTTGTACTTAAGTCGGGCTTTTGCCTATTGTATTTAATTCCGATGCAATTTCTGTGTTTCTTCGTCAATAAAGAGGTCCAAGGGATACAGTAAACATGGAGTGAAGAATCGGAATATATAACTAGTGTCACAGGAATGGTTCAAAACATAGTCAGTAAGAAGAGTCAGTCATCTTGTACTTAAGTCGGTAATGTGCCTTTTGTATTTAATTCCGATGCTATTTTTGTGTTTCATCGTCAATAAGAAGGTCCAAGGGATACAGTAATCCGGGAGTGGAGCATCGGAATCTATAACTAGTGTAACAGGAATGGTTCAAAGCATGGACAGTGGGAAGAGTCAGTCTTCTTGTACTTAAGTCGGCATTGTGCCTTTTGTATTTAATTACGATGCAATTACTGTGTTTCATCGTCAATAAGAAGGTCAGAGGGATACAGTAAACCTGAAGTGAAGCATCGGAATCTATAACAAGTGTCACAGAAATGGTTCAAAGCATAGACAGTAGGAAGAGACAGTCTTCTTGTACTTAAGTCGGTATTGTGCCTTTTGTATTTAATTCCGATGCAATTTCTGTGTTTCATCGTCAATAAGAAGGTCAGAGGGATACAGTAAATCTGAAGTCAGGCATCGGAATCTATAACTAGTGTCACAGGAATGGTTCAAAACATAGTCAGTAAGAAGAGTCAGTTTTCTTGTACTTAAGTCGGCATTGTGCCTTTGTATTTAATTCCGATGCAAGTTCTGTGTTTCATCGTCAATAAGAAGGTCCAACTGATACAGTAAACCTGGAGTGAAGCATCGGAATCTATAACTAGTGACACAGGGATGCTTCAAAGCATAGACAGTAAGAAGAGTCAGTATTCTTGTACTTAAGTCGGCATTGTGCCTTTTGTATTTAACTCCGATGCAATCTCTGTGTTTCATCGTCAATATGAAGGTCCAAGGGATGCAGTAAACCTGAAGTGAAGCACCGGAATCTATAACTAGTGTCACAGAAATGGTTCAAAACATAGTCAGTAAGAAGAGTCAGTCTTCTTGTACTTAAGTCGGCATTGTGCCTTTTGTATTTAATTCCGATGCAATTTCTGTGTTTCATCGACAATAAGAAGGTCCAAGGGATACAGTAAGCCTGGAGTGAGGCATCGGAATCTATAACTAGTGTCTCAGGAATGAATCAAAACATAGTCAGTAAGAAGAGTCAGTCTTATTGTACTAAAGTCGGCATTGTAGCTTTTGTATTTAATTCCGATCAAATTTCTGTGTTTCATCGTCAATAAGAAGGTCCAGGGGATACAGTAAACCTGGAGTTAAGCATCGGAATCTGTAACTAGTGTCACAGGGATGGTTCAAAACATAGTCAGTAAGATGAGTCAGTCTTCTTGTGCATAAGTCGGCATTGTGGCTTTTGTATTTAATTCCGATGCAATTTCTGTGTTTCATCGTCAATAAGAAGGTCCAAGGAATATAGTAAACCTGGAGTGAAGCATCGGAATCTATAAGTAGTGTCACAGGAATGGTTCAAAACATAGACAGTAAGTAGGGACAGTCTTCTTGTACTTAAGTCGGCATTGTGAATTTTTTGTTTAATTCCGATGCAATTTCTTTTTTTCATCGTCAATAAGAAGGTCCAAGGGATACAGTAAACCTGGAGTGAAGCATCGGAATCAATAACTACTGTCACAGGAATGGTTCAAAACATCGACAGTAAGAAGAGTCATACTTCTTGTACTTAATTCGGCATTGTGCCCTTAGTATTAAATTCCGATGCAATTTCTGTGTTTCATCGTTAATAAGAAGGTCAAAGGGATACAGTAAATCTGAAGTCAAGCGTCGGAATCTATAACTAGTGTCACAGGAATGGTTCAAAACATAGTCAGTAAGAAGAGTCAGTCTTCTTGTACTTAAGTCGGCATTGTGCATTTTGTATTTAATTCCGATGCAAGATCTGTGTTTCATCGTCAATAAGAAGGTGCAAGGGATACAGTAAAAATGGAGTGAAGCATCGCAATCTATACCTAGTGACACAGGGATGGTTAAAATCATAAACAGTAAGAAGAATCAGTATTCTTGTACTTACGTCGGCATTGTGCCTTTTGTATTTAATTCCGATGCAATTTCTGAGTTTCATCGTCAATAAGAAGGTCCAAGGGATACAGTAAACTTGAAGTGAAGCATCGGAATCTATAACTAGTGTAACAGGATTGGTTCAAAGCATAGACAGTGGAAAGAGTCAGTCTTCTTGTACTTAAATCGGCATTGTGCCTTTTGTATTTAATTCCGATGCAATTTTTATGTTTCATCGTCAATAAGAAGGTCAGAGGGATACAGTAAACCTGAAGTGAAGCATCGGAATTCATAACTAGTGTCACATGAATGGTTCAAAACATAGACAGTAGGAAGAGACAGTCTTCTTATACCTAAGTCGGCATGTGCCTTTTCTATTTAATTCCTATGCAATTTCTGTGTTTCATCGTCAATAAGAAGGTCCAAGGGAAATAGTAAACCTGGAGTGAAGCATCGGAATCAATATCTAGTGTCACAGGAATGGTTCAAAGCATAGACAGTAAGTAGGGTCAGTCTTCTTGTACTTAAGTCGGCATTGTGCCTTTTGTATTTAATTCCGATGCAATTTCTGTGTTTCATCGTCAATAAGAAGGTCCAAGGGATACAGGAAACCTGGAGTGATGCATCGGAATCTATAACTAGTGTCACAGGGATGGTTCAAAACATAGACAGTAAGTAGGGTCAGTCTTCTTGTACTTAAGTCGGCACTGTGCCTTTTTTGTTTAATTCCGATGCAATTTCTGTGTTTCATCGTCAATTAGATGGTCCAGCGGATACGGTAAACCTGGAGTAAAGCATCGGAATCTATAACTACTGCCACAGGAATGGTTCAAAACGACGACAGTAAGATGAGTCAGTCTTCTTGTACTTAATTCGGCATTGTCACTTTAGTATTTAATTCCGATGCAATTTCTGTGTTTCATCGTTAATAAGAAGGTCAGAGGGATACAGTAAATCTGAAGTCAAGCATCGGAATCTATAACTAGTGTCACAGGAATGGTTCAAAACATAGTCAGTAAGAAGAGTCAGTCTTCTTGTACTTATGTCGGCATTGTGCCTTTTGTATTTAATTCCGATGCAAGATCTGTGTTTCATCGTCAATAAGATGGTCCAAGGGATACAGTAAACCTGGAGTGAAGCATCGGGATCTATACCTAGTGACACAGGGATGGTTGAAATCACAGACAGTAAGAAGAGTCAGTATTCTTGTACCTAAGTCGGCATTTTGCCTTTTGTATTTAATTCCGATGCAATTTCTGTGTTTCATCGTCAATAAGAAGGTCCAAGGGATACAGTAAACCTGAATTGAAGCACCGGAATCTATAACTAGTGTCACAGGAATGGTTCAAAGCATAGTCAGTAAGAAGAGTCAGTCTTCTTAAACTTAAGTCGGCATTGTCCCTTTTGTATTTAATTCCGATGCAATTTCTGTGTGTCACCTTCAATATGAAGGTCCAAGGGATACTGTAAAACTGAAGGGAAGCATCAGAGTCTATAACTAGTGTCACAGGAATGGTTCAAAGCATAGTCAGAAAGAAGAGATCAGTCTTCTTGTACATAAGTCGGCATTGTGCCTTTTGTATTTAATTCCGATGCAATTTCTGTGTTTCATCGTCAATAAGATGGTCCAAGGGATAGAGTAAACCTGGAGTGAAGCATCGGAATTTATAACTACTGTCACAGGAATGGTTCAAAACATCGACAGTAAGAAGAGTCAGTCTTCTTGTACTTAATTCGGCATTGTGCCTTTAGTATTTAATTCCGATGCAATTTCTGTGTTTGATCGTTAATAAGAAGGTCAGAGGGATACAGTAAATCTGAAGTCAAGCATCGGAATCTATAACTAGTGTCACAGGAATGGTTCAAAACATAGTCAGTAAGAAGAGTCAGTCTTCTTGTACTTAAGTCGGCATTTTGCCTTTTGTATTTAATTCCGATGCAAGTTCAGTGTTTCAACGTCAATAATAGGGGCCAAGGGATACAGTAAACCTGGAGTGAAGCATCGGAATCTATAACTACTGTCACAGGAATGGTTCAAAACATCGACCGTAAGAAGAGTCAGTCTTCTTGTACTTAATTCGGCATTGTGCCTTTAGTATTTAATTCCGATGCAATTTCTGTGTTTCATCGTTAATAGGAAGGTCAGAGGGATACAGTAAACACGAAGTGAAGCATCGGAATCTATAACTAGAGTCACAGGAATGGTTCAAAACATAGTCAGTAAGAAGAATCAGTCGTCTTGTACTTAAGTCGGCATTGTGCCTTTTGTATTTAATTCCGATGCAATTTCTGTGTTTCATCGTCAATAAGAAGGTCCAAGGGATGCAGTAAACCTGAAGTGAAGCACCGGAATCTATAACTAGTGTCACAGAAATGGTTCAAAACATAGTCAGTAAGAAGATTCAGTCTTCTTGTACTTAAGTCGGCATTGTGCCTTTTGTATTTAATTCCGATGCAATTTCTCTGTTTCATCGTCAATAACAAGGTCCAAGGGATACAGTAAACCTGGAGTGAGGCATCGGAATCTATAACTAGTGTCTCAGGAATGAATCAAAACATAGTCAGTAAGAAGAGTCAGTCTTCTTGTACTAAAGTCGGCATTGTAGCTTTTGTATTTAATTCCGATGAAATTTCTGTGTTTCATCGTCAATAAGAAGGTCCAGGGAATACAGTAAACCTGGAGTTAAGCATCGGAATCTGTAACTAGTGTCACAGGGATGGTTCAAAGCATAGTCAGTAAGATGAGTCAGTCTTCTTGTACATAAGTCGGCATTGTGGCTTTTGTATTTAATTCCGATGCAATTTCTGTGTTTCATCGTCAATAAAAAGGTCCAAGAGATATAGTAAACCTGGAGTGAAGCTTCGGAATCTATAAGTAGTGTCACAGGAATGGTTCAAAACATAGACAGTAAGTAGGGTCAGTCTTCTTATACTTAAGTCGGCATTGTGCCTTTTTTGTTTAATTCCGATGCAATTTCTGTGTTTCATCGTCAATAAGAAGGTCCAAGGGATACAGTAAACCTGGAGTGAAGCATTGGAATCTATAACTACTGTCACAGGAATGGTTCAAAACATCGACAGTAAGAAGAGTCAGTCTTCTTGTACTTAATTCGGCATTGTGCCTTTAGTAATTAATTCCGATGCAATTTCTGTGTTTCATCGTTAATAAGAAGGTCAAAGGGATACAGTAAATCTGAAGTCAAGCGTCCGAATCTATAACTAGTGTCACAGGAATGGTTCAAAACATAGTCAGTAAGAAGAGTCAGTCTTCTTGTACTTATGTCGGCATTGTGCATTTTGTATTTAATTCCGATGCAAGATCTGTGTTTCATCGTCAATAAGATGGTCCAAGGGATACAGTAAACCAGGAGTGAAGCATCGGGATCTATACCTAGTGACACAGGGATGGTTGAAGTCATAGACAGTAAGAAGAGTCAGTATTCTTGTACTTAAGTCGGCATTTTGCCTTTTGTATTTAATTCCGATGCAATTTCTGTGTTTCATCGTCAATAAGAAGGTCCAAGGGGTACTGTAAACCTGAATTGAAGCACCGGAATCTATAACTAGTGTCACAGGAATGGTTGAAAGCATAGTCAGTAAGAAGAGTCAGTCTTCTTGTACTTAAGTCGGCATTGTGCCTTTTGTATTTAATTCCGATGCAATTTCTGTGTTTCATCTTCAATATGAAGGTCCAAGGGATACAGTAAACCTGAAGTGAAGCATCAGGGTCTATAACTAGTGTCACAGGAATGGTTCAAAGCATAGTCAGAAAGAAGAGTCAGTCTTCTTGTACATAAGTCGGCATTGTGCCTTTGGTATTTAATTCCGATGCAATTTCTGTGTTTCATCGTCAATAAGAAGGTCCAAGGGATAGAGTAAACCTGGAGTGAAGCATCGGAATTTATAACTACTGTCACAGGAATGGTTCAAAACATCGACAGTAAGAAGAGTCAGTCTTCTTGTACTTAATTCGGCATTGTGCCTTTAGTATTTAATTCCGATGCAATTTCTGTGTTTGATCGTTAATAAGAAGGTCAGAGGGATACAGTAAACCCAAAGTGAAGCATCGGAATCTATAACTAGAGTCACAGGAGTGGTTCAAATCATAGTCAGTAAGAAGAATCAGTCTTCCTGTACTTAAGTCGGCATTGTGCCTTTTGTATTTAATTCCGATGCAATTTCTGTGTTTCATCGTCAATAAGAAGGTCCAAGGAATGCAGGAAACATGAAGTGTAGCACCGGAATCTATAACTAGTGTCACAGAAATGGTTCAAAACATAGTCTGTAAGAAGATTCAGTCTTCTTGTACTTAAGTCGGCATTGTGCCTTTTGTATTTAATTCCGATGCAATTTCTGCGTTTCATCGTCAATAAGAAGGTCCAAGGGATACAGTAAACCTCGAGTGAGGCATCGGAATCTATAACTAGTGTCTCAGGAATGAATCAAAACATAGTCAGTAAGAAGAGTCAGTCTTCTTGTACTAAAGTCGGCATTGTAGCTTTTGTATTTAATTCCGATGAAATTTCTGTGTTTCATCGTCAATAAGAAGGTCCAGGGGATACAGTAAACCTGGAGTTAAGCATCGGAATCTGTAACTAGTGTCACAGGGATGGTTCAAAACATAGTCAGTAAGATGAGTCAGTCTTCTTGTACATAAGTCGGCATCGTGGCTTTTGTATTTAATTCCGATGCAATTTCTGTGTTTCATCGTCAATAAGAAGATCCAAGGGATATAGTAAACCTGGAGTGAAGCATCGGAATCTATAAGTAGTGTCACAGGAATGGTTCAAATCATAGACAGTAAGTAGGGTCAGTCTTCTTGTACTTAAGTCGGCATTGTGCCTTTTTTGTTTAATTCCGATGCAATTTCTGTGATTCATCGTCAATAAGAAGGTCCAAGGGATACAGTAAACCTGGAGTGAAGCATCGGAATCTATAACTACTGTCACAGGAATGGTTCAAAACATCGATAGTAAGAAGAGTCAGTCTTCTTGTACTTAATTCGGCATTGTGCCTTTAGTATTTAATTCTGATGCAATTTCTGTGTTTCATCGTTAATAAGAAGGTCAAAGGGATACAGTAAATCTGAAGTCAAGCGTCCGAATCTATAACTAGTGTCACACGAATGGTTCAAAACATAGTCAATAAGAAGAGTCAGTCTTCTTGTACTTATGTCGGCATTGTGCATTTTGTATTTAATTCCGATGCAAGATCTGTGTTTCATCGTCAATAAGAAGGTGCAAGGGATACAGTAAAAATGGAGTGAAGCATCGGAATCTATACCTAGCGACACAGGGATGGTTAAAATCATAGACAGTAAGAAGAGTCAGTATTCTTGTACTTAAGTCGGCATTGTGCCTTTTGTATTTAATTCCGATGCAATTTCTGTGTTTCATCTTCAATATGATGGTCCAAATGATACAGTAAAACTTAAGTGAAGCATCAGAGTCTATAACTAGTGTCACAGGAATGGTTCAAAACATAGTCAGTAAGATGAGTCAGTCTTCTTGTACATAAGTCGGCATTGTGCCTTTTGTATTTAATTCCGATGCAATTTCTGTGTTTCATCGTCAATAAGAAGGTCCAAGGGATACAGTTAACTTGAAGTGAAGCATCGGAATCTATAACTAGTGTAACAGGATTGGTTCAAAGCATAGACAGTGGGAAGAGTCAGTCTTCTTGTACTTAAGTCGGCATTGTGCCTTTTGTATTTAATTCCGATGCAATTTTTATGTTTCATCTTCAATAAGAAGGTCAGAGTGATACAGTAAACCTGAAGTGAAGCATCGGAATCTATAACTAGTGTCACAGGAATGGTTCAAAGCATAGACAGCAGGAAGAGACAGTCTTCTTATACTTAAGTCGGCATGTGCCTTTTCTATTTAATTCCTATGCAATTTCTGTGTTTCATCGTCAATAAGAAGGTCCAAGGGAAATAGTAAACCTGGAGTGAAGCATCGGAATCAATAACTAGTGTCACAGGAATGGTTCAAAACATAGACAATAAGTAGGGTCAGTCTTCTTGTACTTAAGTCGGCATTGTGCCTTTTGTATATAATTCCGATGCAATTTCTGTGTTTCATCGTCAATAAGAAGGTCCGAGGGATACAGGAAACCTGGAGTGATGCATCGGAATCTATAAGTAGTGTCAAAGGGATGGTTCAAAACATAGACAGTAAGAAGAATCAGTATTCTTGTACTTAAGTCGGCATTGTGCCTTTTGTATTTAATTCCGATGCAATTTCTGTGTTTGATCCTCAATAAGAAGGTCCAAAGGATACAGTAAACTTGAAGTGAAGCATCAGAGTTTATAACTAGTGTCACAGGAATGGTTCAAACATAGACAGTAAGAAGAGTTAGTATTCTTGTACTTAAGTCGGCATTGTGCCTTTTGTATTTAATTCCGATGCAATTTCTGTGTTTCATCGTCAATCAGAAGGTCTAAGGGATACAGTAAACCTGAAGTTATGCACCGGAATCTATAACTAGTGTAACAGGATTGGTTCAAAGCATAGACAGTGGGAAGAGTCAGTCTTCTTGTACTTAAGTCGGCATTGTGCCTTTTGTATTTAATTCCGATGCAATTTTTATGTTTCATCTTCAATAAGAAGGTCAGAGTGATACAGTAAACCTGAAGTGAAGCATCGGAATCTATAACTAGTGTCACAGGAATGGTTCAAAGCATAGACAGCAGGAAGAGACAGTCCTCTTATACTTAAGTCGGCATGTGCCTTTTCTATTTAATTCCTATGCAATTTCTGTGTTTCATCGTCAATAAGAAGGTCCAAGGGAAATAGTAAACCTGGAGTGAAGCATCAGAATCAATAACTAGTGTCACAGGAATGGTTCAAAACATAGACAATAAGTAGGGTCAGTCTTCTTGTACTTAAGTCGGCATTGTGCCTTTTGTATTTAATTCCGATGCAATTTCTGTGTTTCATCGTCAATAAGAAGGTCCGAGGGATACAGGAAACCTGGAGTGATGCATCGGAATCTATAAGTAGTGTCAAAGGGATGGTTTAAAACATAGACAGTAAGAAGAATCAGTATTCTTGTACTTAAGTCGGCATTGTGCCTTTTGTATTTAATTCCGATGCAATTTCTGTGTTTGATCCTCAATAAGAAGGTCCAAAGGATACAGTAAACTTGAAGTGAAGCATCAGAGTTTATAACTAGTGTCACAGGAATGGTTCAAACATAGACAGTAAGAAGAGTTAGTATTCTTGTACTTAAGTCGGCATTGTGCCTTTTGTATTTAATTCCGATGCAATTTCTGTGTTTCATCGTCAATCAGAAGGTCTAAGGGATACAGTAAACCTGAAGTTATGCACCGGAAACTATAACTAGTGTAACAGGAATGGTTCAAAGCGCAGACAGTGGGAAGAGTCAGTCTTCTTGTACTTAAGTCGGCATTGTGGCTTTTGTATTTAATTCCGATGCAATTTCTGTGTTTCATCGTCAATAAGAAGGTCAGAGGGATGCAGAAAACCTGAAGTGAAGCATCGGAATCTATAACTAGTGTCACAGGAATGGTTCAAAACATAGACAGTAGGAAGAGACAGTCTTCTTGTACTTAAGTCGGCATTGTGCCTTTTCTACTTAATTCCTATGCAATTTCTGTGTTTCATCGGCAATAAGAATTTCCAAGGGATATAGTAAACCTGGAGTGAAGCATCGGAATCTATAACTAGTGTCACAGGAATGGTTCAAAACATAGACAGTAAGTAGGGTCAGTCTTCTTGTACTTAAGTCGGCATTGTGCCTTTTTTGTTTAATTCCGATGCAATTTCTTTGTTTCATCGTCAATAAGATGGTCCAACGGATACAGTAAACCTGGAGTAAAGCATCGGAATCTATAACTACTGTCACAGGAATGGTTCAAAACATCGACAGTAAGAAGAGTCAGTCTTCTTGTACTTAATTCGGCATTGTGACTTTAGTATTTAATTCCGATGCAAGATCTGTGTTTCATCGTCAATAAGATGGTCCAAGGGATACAGTAAACCAGGAGTGAAGCATCGGGATCTATACCTAGTGACACAGGGATGGTTGAAATCATAGACAGTAAGAAGAGTCAGTATTCTTGTACTTAAGTCGGCATTTTGCCTTTTGTATTTAATTCCGATGCAATTTCTGTGTTTCATCGTCAATAAGAAGGTCCAAGGGGTACAGTAAACCTGAATTGAAGCACCGGAATCTATAACTAGTGTCACAGGAATGGTTGAAAGCATAGTCAGTAAGAAGAGTCAGTCTTCTTGTACTTAAGTCGGTATTGTGCCTTCTGTATTTAATTCCGATGCAATTTCTGTGTTTCATCTTCAATATGAAGGTCCAAGGGATACAGTAAACCTGAAGTGAAGCATCAGGGTCTATAACTAGTGTCACAGGAATGGTTCAAAGCATTGTCAGAAAGAAGAGTCAGTCTTCTTGTACATAAGTCGGCATTGTGCCTTTTGTATTTAATTCCGATGCAATTTCTGTGTTTCATCGTCAATAAGAAGGTCCAAGGGATAGAGTAAACCTGGAGTGAAGCATCGGAATTTATAACTACTGTCATAGGAATGGTTCAAAACATCGACAGTAAGAAGAGTCAGTCTTCTTGTACTTAATTCGGCATTGTGCCTTTAGTATTTAATTCCGATGCAATTTCTGTGTTTGATCGTTAATAAGAAGGTCAGAGGGATACAGTAAATCTGAAGTCAAGCATAGGAATCTATAACTAGTGTCACAGGAATGGTTCAAAACATAGTCAGTAAGAAGAGTCAGTCTTCTTGTACTTAATTCGGCATTGTGACTTTAGTATTTAATTCCGATGCAAGATCTGTGTTTCATCGTCAATAAGATGGTCCAAGGGATACAGTAAACCAGGAGTGAAGCATCGGGATCTATACCTAGTGACACAGGGATGGTTGAAATCATAGACAGTAAGATGAGTCAGTATTCTTGTACTTAAGTCGGCATTTTGCCTTTTGTATTTAATTCCGATGCAATTTCTGTGTTTCATCGTCAATAACAAGGTCAGAGGGATACAGTAAACCCAAAGTGAAGCATCGGAATCTATAACTAGAGTCACAGGAGTGGTTCAAATCATAGTCAGTAAGAAGAATCAGTCTTCCTGTACTTAAGTTGGCATTGTGCCTTTTGTATTTAATTCCGATGCAATTTCTGTGTTTCATCGTCAATAAGAAGGTCCAAGGGATGCAGGAAACATGAAGTGAAGCACCGGAATCTATAACTAGTGTCATAGAAATGGTTCAAAACATAGTCTGTAAGAAGATTCAGTCTTCTCGTACTTAAGTCGGCATTGTGCCTTTTGTATTTAATTCCGATGCAATTTCTGTGTTTCATCGTCAATAAGAAGGTCCAAGGGATACAGTAAACCTCGAGTGAGGCATCGGAATCTATAACTAGTGTCTCAGGAATGAATCAAAACATAGTCAGTAAGAAGAGTCAGTCTTCTTGTACTAAAGTCGGCATTGTAGCTTTTGTATTTAATTCCGATGAAATTTCTGTGTTTCATCGTCAATAAGAAGGTCCAGGGGATACTGTAAACCTGGAGTTATGCATCGGAATCTGTTACTAGTGTCACAGGGATGGTTCAAAGCATAGTCAGTAAGATGAGTCAGTCTTCTTGTACATAAGTCGGCATCGTGGCTTTTGTATTTAATTCCGATGCAATTTCTGTGTTTCATCGTCAATACGAAGGTCCAAGGAATATAGTAAACCTGGAGTGAAGCATCGGAATCTATAAGTAGTGTCACAGGAATGGTTCAAAACATAGACAGTAAGTAGGGTCAGTCTTCTTGTACTTAAGTCGGCATTGTGCCTTTTCTACTTAATTCCTATGCAATTTCTGTGTTTCATCGGCAATAAGAATTTCCAAGGGATAAAGTAAACCTGGAGTGAAGCATCGGAATCTATAACTAGTGTCTCAGGAATGGTTCAAAACATAGTCAGTAAGAAGAGTCAGTCTTCTTGTACTAAAGTCGGCATTGTAGCTTTTGTATTTAATTCCGATGAAATTTCTGTGTTTGATCGTCAATAAGAAGGTCCAGGGGATACTGTAAACCTGGAGTTAAGCATCGGAATCTGTAACTAGTGTCACAGGGATGGTTCAAAACATAGTCAGTAAGATGAGTCAGTCTTCTTGTACATAGGTCGGCATCGTGGCTTTTGTATTTAATTCCGATGCAATTTCTGTGTTTCATCGTCAATAAGAAGGTCCAAGGGATATAGTAAACCTGGAGTGAAGCATCGGAATCTATAAGTAGTGTCACAGGAATGGTTCAAAACATAGACAGTAAGTAGGGTCAGTCTTCTTGTACTTAAGTCGGCATTATGCCTTTTGTATTTAATTCCGATGCAATTTCTGTGTTTCATCTTCAATATGATGGTCCAAGGGATACAGTAAAACTTAAGTGAAGCATCAGAGTCTATAACTAGTGTCACAGGAATGGTTCAAACATAGTCAGTAAGATGAGTCAGTCTTCTTGTACATAAGTCGGCATTGTGCCTTTTGTATTTAATTCCGATGCAATTTCTGTGTTTCATCGTCAATAAGAAGGTCAGAGGGATACAGTAAACCTGAAGTGAAGCATCGGAATCTATAACTAGTGTCACAGGAATGGTTCAAAACATAGACAGTAGGAAGAGACAGTCTTCTTATACTTAAGTCGGCATGTGCCTTTTCTATTTAATTCCTATGCAATTTCTGTGTTTCATCGTCAATAAGAAGGTCCAAGGGAAATAGTAAACCTGGAGTGAAGCATCGGAATCAATAACTAGTGTCACAGGAATGGCTCAAAACATAGACAGTAAGTAGGGTCAGTCTTCTTGTACTTAAGTCGGCATTGTGCATTTTGTATTTAATTCCGATGCAATTTTTGTGTTTCATCGTCAATAAGAAGGTCCGAGGGATACAGGAAACGTGGAGTGACGCATCGGAATCTATAAGTAGTGTCACAGGGATGGTTCAAAACATAGACAGTAAGAAGAATCAGTATTCTTGTACTTAAGTCGGCATTGTGCCTTTTGTATTTAATTCCGATGCAATTTCTGTGTTTCATCGTCAATCAGAAGGTGTAAGGGATACAGTAAACCTGAAGTGAAGCACCGGAATCTATAACTAGTGTAACAGGAATGGTTCAAAGCGCAGACAGTGGGAAGAGTCAGTCTTCTTGTACTTAAGTCGGCATTGTGCCTTTTGTATTTAATTCCGATGCAACTTCTTTGTTTCATAGTCAATAAGAAGGTCAGAGGGATGCAGAAAACCTGAAGTGAAGCATCGGAATCTATAACCAGTGTCACAGGAATGGTTTAAAGCATAGACAGTAGGAAGAGACAGTCTTCTTGTACTTAAGTCGGCATTGTGCCTTTTCTACTTAATTCCCATGCTATTTCTGTGTTTCATCGGCAATAAGAATTTCAAAGGGATATAGTAAACCCGGAGTGAAGCATCGGAATCTATAACTAGTGTCACAGGAATGGTTCAAAGCATAGACAGTAAGTAGGGTCAGTCTTCTTGTACTTAAGTCGGCATTGTGCCTTTTTTGTTTAATTCCGATGCAATTTCTGTGTTTCATCGTCAATAAGATGGTCCAACGGATACAGTAAACCTGGAGTAAAGCATCGGAATCTATAACTACTGTCACAGGAATGGTTCAAAACATCGACAGTAGGAAGAGTCAGTCTTCTTGTACTTAATTCGGCATTGTGACTTTAGTATTTAATTCCGATGCAATTTCTGTGTTTCATCGTTAATAAGAAGTTCAGAGGGATACAGTAAATCTGAAGTCAAGCATCGGAATCTATAACTAGTGTCACAGGAATGGTTCAAAACATAGTCAGTAAGAAGAGTCACTCTTCTTATACTTATGTCGGCATTGTGCCTTTTGTATTTAATTCCGATGCAAGATCTGTGTTTCATCGTCAATAAGAAGGTCCAAGGGATTCAGTAAACCAGGAGTGAAGCATCGGAATCTATACCTAGTGACACAGGGATGATTGAAATCATAGACAGTAAGAAGAGTCAGTATTCTTGTACTTAAGTCGGCGCTTTGCCTTTTGTATTTAATTCCGATGCAATTTCTGTGTTTCATCGTCAATAAGAAGGTCCAAGGGATACAGTAAACCTGAATTGAAGCACCGGAATCTATAAGTAGTGTCACAGGAATGGTTCAAAGCATAGTCAGTAAGAAGAGTCAGTCTTCTTGTACTTAAGTCGGCATTGTGAATTTTTTGTATTTAATTCAGATGCAATTTCTGTGTTTCATCTTCAATATGAAGGTCCAAGGGATACAGTAAACCTGAAGTGAAGCGTCAGAGTCTATAACTAGTGTCACAGGAATGGTTCAAAGCAGGGTCAGAAAGAAGAGTCAGTCTTCTTGTACATAAGTCGGCATTGTGCCTTTTGTACTTAATTCCGATGCAATTTCTGTTTTCATCGTCAATAAGAAGATCCAAGGGATAGAGTACACCTGGAGTGAAGCATCGGAATTTATAACTACTGTCACAGGAATGGTTCAAAACATCGACAGTAAGAAGAGTCAGTCTTCTTGTACTTAATTCGGCATTGTGCCTTTAGTATTTAATTCCGATGCAATTTCTGTGTTTCATCGTTAATAAGAAGGTCAGAGGGATACAGTAAATCTGAAGTCAGCATCGGAATCTATAACTAGTGTCACAGGAATGGTTCAAAACATAGTCAGTAAGAAGAGTCAGTCTTCTTGTACTTAAGTCGGCATTGTGCCTTTTGTATTTAATTCCGAAGCAAGTTCAGTGTTTCAACGTCAATAAGAAGGGCCAAGGGATACAGTAAACCTGGAGTGAAGCATCGGAATCTATAACTACTGTCACAGGAATGGTTCAAAGCATCGACAGTAAGAAGAGTCAGACTTCTTGTACTTAATTCGGCATTGTGCCTTTTGTATTTAATTCCGATGCAATTTCTGTGTTTCTTCGTCATAAGGAGGTCCAAGGGATACAGTAAACCTGGAGTGAAGCTTCGGAATCTATAACTAGTGTCACAGGAATGGTTCAAAACATAGTCAGTAAGAAGAGTCAGTCTTCTTGTACTCAAGTGGCCATTGTGCCTTTTGTATCTAATTCCGAAGCTATTTTTGTGTTTCATCGTCAATAAGAAGGTCCAAGGGATACAGTAAACCTGGAGTGAAGCATCGGATTCTATAACTAGTGTCACAGAAATGGCTCAAACATAGTCAGTAAGAGGAGTCAGTCTTCTTGTACTAAAGTCGGCATTATGCCTTTTGTATTTAATTCCGATGCAATTTCTGTGTTTCATCGTCAATACGAAGGTACAAGGGATACAGTAAACCTGGAGTGAAGCATAGGAATCTATAACTAGTGTCACAGGGATGGTTAAAAGCATAGACAGTAAGAAGAGTCAGTATTCTTTTATTTAAGTCGGCATTGTGCCTATTGTATTTAATTCCGATGCAATTTCTGTGTTTCATCTTCAATAAAAAGGTCCAAAGGATACAGTAAACTTGAAGTGAAGCATCAGAGTCTATAACTAGTGTCACAGGAATGGTTCAAAACATAGTCAGTAAGAAGAGTCAGTCTTCATGTACATAAGCCGGCATTTTGCCTTTTGTATTTATTTCAGATGCAAATTTTGTGTTTCATCGTCAATAAGAAGGTCCAATGTTATACAGTAAACCAGAAGTGAAGCATCGGAATCTATAACTAGTGTAACAGGAATGGTTCAAAGCACAGACAGTGGGAAGTGTCAGTCTTCTTGTACTTAAGTGTGCATTGTGGCTTTTGCATTGAATTCCGATGCAATTTCTGTGTTTCATCGTCATTAAGAAGGTCAGAGGGATACAGTAAACCTGAAGTGAAGCATCGGAATCTATAACTAGTGTCACAGGAATGGTTCACAACATAGACAGTAGGAAGAGACAGTCTTCTTGTACTTAAATCGGCATTGTGCCTTTTCTATTTAATTCCTATGCAATTTCTGTGTTTCATCGTCAATAAGAAGGTCCAAGGGATATAGTAAACCTGGAGTGAAGCATCGGAATCTATAACTAGTGTCACAGGAATTGTTCAAAACATAGACAGTAAGTAGGGTCAGTCTTCTTGTACTTAAGTCGGCATTGTGCATTTTTTATTTAATTCCGATGCATTATCTGTGTTTCATTCTCAATAAGATGGTCCAAGGGATACAGTAAACCTGGAGTGAATCATCGGAATTTATAACTACTGTCACAGGAAAGGTTCAAAACATCGACAGTAAGAAGAGTCTGTCTTCTTGTACTTAATTCGGTATTGTGCCTTTAGTATTTATTTCCGATGCAATTTCTGTGTTTCATCGTTAATAAGAAGGTCGGAGGGATACAGTAAATCTGAAGTCAAGCATTGGAATCTATAACTAGTGTCACAGGAATGGTTCACAACACAGTCAGTAAGAAGAGTCAGTCTTCTTGT
Organism: Schistocerca piceifrons; assembly: GCF_021461385.2. Lineage (NCBI taxonomy): Eukaryota > Metazoa > Arthropoda > Insecta > Orthoptera > Acrididae > Schistocerca > Schistocerca piceifrons. The sequence continues at coordinate 329,763 of NW_025727807.1, read as the reverse complement.
ACTTAAGTCGGCATTGTGCCTTTTATATTTCATTCCTATGCAAGTTCTGTGTTTCATCGTCAATAAGAAGGTCCAAGGGATACAGTAAACCTGAAGTGAAGCCCCGGAATCTATAACTAGTGTCACAGGAATGGTTAAAAACATAGTCAGTAAGAAGAGTCAATCTTCTTGTACTTAAGTCGGCATTGTGCATTTTGTATTTAATTCCGATCCAATTTCTGTGTTTCTTCGTCAATAAGGAGGTCCAAGGGATACAGTAAACCACAAGTGAAGCATCGGAATCTATAACTAATGTCACAGGAATGGTTCAAACATAGTCAGTAGGAAGAGTCAGTCTTCTTGTACTTAAGTCGGCATTGTGCCTTTTGTATTTAATTCCGATGCTATTTTTGTGTTTCATCGTCAATAAGAAGGTCCAAAGGATACAGTAAACCGGGAGTGAAGCATCGGAATCTATAACTAGTGTCACAGAAATGGTTCAAACATAGTCAGTAAGAAGAGTCAGTCTTCTTGTACTTAAGTCGGCATTGTGCCTTTTGTATTTAATTCCGATGCAATTTCTGTGTTTCATCGTCAATAAGAAGGTCCAAGGGATACAGTAAACCGGGAGTGAAGCATCGGAATCTATAACTAGAGTCACAGGAATGGTTCAAAACATAGTCAGTAAGAAGAATCAACTTCTTGTACTTAAGTCGGCATTGTGCCCTTTGTATTTAATTCCTATGCAATTTCTGTGTTTCATCGTCAATAAGAAGGTTCAAGGGATACAGTAAACCTGGAGTGAAGCATCGGAATCTATAACTAGTGACACAGGGATGGTTAAAACATCGACAGTAAGAAGAATCAGTATTCTTGTACCTAAGTCAGCATTGTGCCTGTTGTATTTAATTCCAATGCAATTGCTGTATTTCATCGTCAATAAAAAGGTCCAAGGGGTACAGTAAACCTGAAGTGAAGCACCGGAATCTATAACTAGTGTCACAGGAATGGTTCAAAACATAGTCAGTAAGAAGAGTCAGTCTTCTTGAACTTGGCATTGTGCCTTTTGTATTTAATTCCGATGCAATTTCTGTGTTTCTTCGTCATAAGGAGGTCCAAGGGATACAGTAAACCTGGAGTGAAGCTTCGGAATCTATAACTAGTGTCACAGGAATGGTTCAAAACATAGTCAGTAAGAAGAGTCAGTCTTCTTGTACTCAAGTGGCCATTGTGCCTTTTGTATCTAATTCCGAAGCTATTTTTGTGTTTCATCGTCAATAAGAAGGTCCAAGGGATACAGTAAACCTGGAGTGAAGCATCGGATTCTATAACTAGTGTCACAGAAATGGCTCAAACATAGTCAGTAAGAGGAGTCAGTCTTCTTGTACTAAAGTCGGCATTATGCCTTTTGTATTTAATTCCGATGCAATTTCTGTGTTTCATCGTCAATACGAAGGTACAAGGGATACAGTAAACCTGGAGTGAAGCATAGGAATCTATAACTAGTGTCACAGGGATGGTTAAAAGCATAGACAGTAAGAAGAGTCAGTATTCTTTTATTTAAGTCGGCATTGTGCCTATTGTATTTAATTCCGATGCAATTTCTGTGTTTCATCTTCAATAAAAAGGTCCAAAGGATACAGTAAACTTGAAGTGAAGCATCAGAGTCTATAACTAGTGTCACAGGAATGGTTCAAAACATAGTCAGTAAGAAGAGTCAGTCTTCATGTACATAAGCCGGCATTTTGCCTTTTGTATTTATTTCAGATGCAAATTTTGTGTTTCATCGTCAATAAGAAGGTCCAATGTTATACAGTAAACCAGAAGTGAAGCATCGGAATCTATAACTAGTGTAACAGGAATGGTTCAAAGCACAGACAGTGGGAAGTGTCAGTCTTCTTGTACTTAAGTGTGCATTGTGGCTTTTGCATTGAATTCCGATGCAATTTCTGTGTTTCATCGTCATTAAGAAGGTCAGAGGGATACAGTAAACCTGAAGTGAAGCATCGGAATCTATAACTAGTGTCACAGGAATGGTTCACAACATAGACAGTAGGAAGAGACAGTCTTCTTGTACTTAAATCGGCATTGTGCCTTTTCTATTTAATTCCTATGCAATTTCTGTGTTTCATCGTCAATAAGAAGGTCCAAGGGATATAGTAAACCTGGAGTGAAGCATCGGAATCTATAACTAGTGTCACAGGAATTGTTCAAAACATAGACAGTAAGTAGGGTCAGTCTTCTTGTACTTAAGTCGGCATTGTGCATTTTTTATTTAATTCCGATGCATTATCTGTGTTTCATTCTCAATAAGATGGTCCAAGGGATACAGTAAACCTGGAGTGAATCATCGGAATTTATAACTACTGTCACAGGAAAGGTTCAAAACATCGACAGTAAGAAGAGTCTGTCTTCTTGTACTTAATTCGGTATTGTGCCTTTAGTATTTAATTCCGATGCAATTTCTGTGTTTCATCGTTAATAAGAAGGTCGGAGGGATACAGTAAATCTGAAGTCAAGCATTGGAATCTATAACTAGTGTCACAGGAATGGTTCACAACACAGTCAGTAAGAAGAGTCAGTCTTCTTGTACTTAAGTCGGCATTGTGCCTTTTATATTTCATTCCTATGCAAGTTCTGTGTTTCATCGTCAATAAGAAGGTCCAAGGGATACAGTAAACCGGGAGTGAAGCATCGGAATCTATAACTAGTGTCACAGAAATGGTTCAAAACATAGTCAGTAAGAAGAGTCAATCTTCTTGTACTTAAGTCGGCATTGTGCATTTTGTATTTAATTCCGATCCAATTTCTGTGTTTCTTCGTCAATAAGGAGGTCCAAGGGATACAGTAAACCACAAGTGAAGCATCGGAATCTATAACTAATGTCACAGGAATGGTTCAAACATAGTCAGTAGGAAGAGTCAGTCTTCTTGTACTTAAGTCGGCATTGTGCCTTTTGTATTTAATTCCGATGCTATTTTTGTGTTTCATCGTCAATAAGAAGGTCCAAAGGATACAGTAAACCGGGAGTGAAGCATCGGAATCTATAACTAGTGTCACAGAAATGGTTCAAACATAGTCAGTAAGAAGAGTCAGTCTTCTTGTACTTAAGTCGGCATTGTGCCTTTTGTATTTAATTCCGATGCAATTTCTGTGTTTCATCGTCAATAAGAAGGTCCAAGGGATACAGTAAACCGGGAGTGAAGCATCGGAATCTATAACTAGTGTCACAGAAATGGTTCAAAACATAGTCAGTAAGAAGAGTTAGTATTCTTGTACTTAAGTCGGCATTGTGCCTTTTGTAGTTAATTCCGATGCAATTTCTGTGTTTCATCGTCAATAAGAAGGTCCAAGGGATACAGTAAACCTGAAGTGAAGCACCGGAATCTATGACTAGTGTCACAGGAACGGTTAAAAACATAGTCAGTAAGAAGAGTCAGTCTTCTTGTACATAAGTCGGCATTGTGCCCTTTGAATTTAATTCCGATGCAATTTTTGTGTTGCATCGTCAATAAGAAGGTCCAAAGGATACAGTGAACCTGAAGTGAAGCATCGGAATCTATAACTAGTGTAACAGGAATGGTTCAAAGCATAGACAGTGGGAAGAGTCAGTCTTCTTGTACTTAAGTCGGCATTGTGCCTTTTGTATTTAATTCCGATGCAATTTCTGTGTTTCATCGTCAATACGAAGGTCAGAGGGATACAGTAAACCAGAAGTGAAGCATCGGAATCTATAACAAGTGTCACAGGAATGGTTCAAAACATAGACAGTAGGAAGAGACAGTCTTCTTGTACTTAAGTCGGCATTGTGCCATTTCTATTTAATTCCTATGCAATTTCTGTGTTTCATCGTCAATAAGAAGGTCCAAGGGATATAGTAAACCTGGAGTGAAGCATCGGAATCTATAACTACTGTCACAGGAATGGTTCAAAACATAGACAGTAAGTAGGGTCAGTCTTCTTGTACTTAAGTCGGTATTGTGCCTTTTTTATTTAATTCCGATGCAATTTCTGTGTTTCATCGTCAATAAGAAGGTCCAAGGGATACGGTAAACCTGAAGTGAAGCACCGGAATCTATAACTAGTGTCACAGGAATGGTTCAAAACAAAGACAGTAGGAAGAGACAGTCTTCTTATACTTAAGTCGGCATGTGCCTTTTCTAATTAGTTCCTATGCAATTTCTGTGTTTCATCGTCAATAAGAAGGTCCAAGGGAAATAGTAAACCTGGAGTGAAGCATCGGAATCAATAACTAGTGTCACAGGAATGGTTCAAAACATAGACAGTAAGTAGGGTCAGTCTTCTTGTACTTAAGTCGGCATTGTGCCTTTTGTATTTAATTCCGATGCAATTTTTGTGTTTCATCATCAATAACAAGGTCCGAGGGATACAGGAAACCTGGAGTGATGCATCGGAATCTATAACTAGTGTCACGGGGATGGTTCAAAACATAGACAGTAAGAAGAATCAGTATTCTTGTACTTAAGTCGGCATTGTGCCTTTTGTATTTAATTCCGATGCAATTTCTGAGTTTGATCTTCAATAAGAAGGTCCAAAGGATACAGTAAACTTGAAGTGAAGCATCAGAGTCTATAACTAGTGTCACAGGAATGGTTCAAACATAGACAATAAGAAGAGTCAGTATTCTTGTACTTAAGTCGGCATTGTGCCTTTTCTACTTAATTCCTATGCAATTTCTGTGTTTCATCGGCAATAAGAATTTCCAAGGGATATAGTAAACCTGGAGTGAAGCATCGGAATCTATAACTAGTGTCTCAGGAATGGTTCAAAACATAGACAGTAAGTAGGGTCAGTCTTCTTGTACTTAAGTCGGCATTGTGCCTTTTTTGTTTAATTCCGATGCAATTTCTGTGTTTCATCGTCAATAAGATGGTCCAACGCATACAGTAAACCTGGAGTAAAGCATCGGAATCTATAACTACTGTCACAGGTATGGTTCAAAACATCGACAGTAAGAAGAGTCAGTCTTCTTGTACTTAATTCGGCATTGTGACTTTAGTATTTAATTCCGATGCAATTTCTGTGTTCCATCGTTAATAAGAAGGTCAGAGGGATACAGGAAATCTGAAGTCAAGCATCGGAATCTATAACTAGTGTCACAGGAATGGTTCAAACATAGTCAGTAAGAAGAGTCAGTCTTCTTATACTTATGTCGGCATTGTGCCTTTTGTATTTAATTCCGATGCAAGATCTGTGTTTCATCGTCAATAAGAAGGTCCAAGGGATACAGTAAACCTGGAGTGAAGCATCGGAATCTATACCTAGTGACACAGGGATGGTTGAAATCATAGACAGTAAGAAGAGTTAGTATTCTTGTACGTAAGTCGGCATTTTGCCTTTTGTATTTAATTCCGATGCAATTTCTGTGTTTCATCGTCAATATGAAGGTCCAAGGGATACAGTAAACCTGAATTGAAGCACCGGAATCTATAACTAGTGTAACAGGAATGGTTCAAAGCATAGTCAGTAAGAAGAGTCAGTCTTCTTGTACTTAAGTCGGCATTGTGCCTTTTCTATTTAATTCCTATGCAATTTCTGTGTTTCATCGTCAATAAGAAGGTCCAAGGGATATAGTAAACCTGGAGTGAAGCATCGGAATCTATAACTAGTGTCACAGGAATGGTTCAAAACATAGACAGTAAGTAGGGTCAGTCTTCTTGTACTTAAGTCGGTATTGTGCCTTTTTTATTTAATTCCGATGCAATTTCTGTGTTTCATCGTCAATAAGAAGGTCCAAGGGATACGGTAAACCTGAAGTGAAGCACCGGAATCTATAACTAGTGTCACAGGAATGGTTCAAAGCATAGTCAGTAAGAAGAGTCAGTCTTCTTGTACTTAAGTCGGCAATGTGCCTTTTGTAGTTAATTCCGATGCAATTTCTGTGTTTCATCGTTATAAGAAGGTCAGAGGGATACAGTAAACCTGAAGTGAAGCATCGGAATCTATAACTAGTGTCACAGGAATGGTTCAAAACAAAGACAGTAGGAATAGACAGTCTTCTTATACTTAAGTCGGCATGTGCCTTTTCTAATTAATTCCTATGCAATTTTTGTGTTTCATCGTCAATAAGAAGGTCCAAGGGAAATAGTAAACCTGGAGTGAAGCATCGGAATCAATAACTAGTGTCACAGGAATGGTTCAAAACATAGACAGTAAGTAGGGTCAGTCTTCTTGTACTTAAGTCGGCATTGTGCCTTTTGTATTTAATTCCGATGCAATTTTTGTGTTTCATCATCAATAACAAGGTCCGAGGGATACAGGAAACCTGGAGTGATGCATCGGAATCTATAACTAGTGTCACGGGGATGGTTCAAAACATAGACAGTAAGAAGAATCAGTATTCTTGTACTTAAGTCGGCATTGTGCCTTTTGTATTTAATTCCGATGCAATTTCTGTGTTTGATCTTCAATAAGAAGGTCCAAAGGATACAGTAAACTTGAAGTGAAGCATCAGAGTCTATAACTAGTGTCACAGGAATGGTTCAAACATAGACAATAAGAAGAGTCAGTATTCTTGTACTTAAGTCGGCATTGTGCCTTTTCTACTTAATTCCTATGCTATTTCTGTGTTTCATCGGCAATAAGAATTTCCAAGGGATATAGTAAACCTGGAGTGAAGCATCGGAATCTATAACTAGTGTCTCAGGAATGGTTCAAAACATGGACAGTAAGTAGGGTCAGTCTTCTTGTACTTAAGTCGGCATTGTGCCTTTTTTGTTTAATTCCGATGCAATTTCTGTGTTTCATCGTCAATAAGATGGTCCAACGGATACAGTAAACCTGGAGTAAAGCATCGGAATCTATAACTACTGTCACAGGAATGGTTCAAAACATCGACACTAAGAAGAGTCAGTCTTCTTGTACTTAATTCGGCATTGTGACTTTAGTATTTAATTCCGATGCAATTTCTGTGTTTCATCGTTAATAAGAAGGTCAGAGGGATACAGTAAATCTGAAGTCAAGCATCGGAATCTATAACTAGTGTCACAGGAATGGTTCAAACATAGTCAGTAAGAAGAGTCAGTCTTCTTATACTTATGTCGGCATTGTGCCTTTTGTATTTAATTCCGATGCAAGATCTGTGTCTCATCGTCAATAAGAAGGTCCAAGGGATACAGTAAACCTGGAGTGAAGCTTCGGAATCTATAACTAGTGTCACAGGAATGGTTCAAAGCATAGTCAGTAAGAAGAATCAGTCTTCTTGTACTCAAGTGGCCATTGTGCCTTTTGTATTTAATTCCGAAGCTATTTTTGTGTTTCATCGTCAATAAGAAGGTCCAAGGGATACAGTAAACCTGGAGTGAAGCATCGGATTCTATAACTAGTGTCACAGAAATGGCTCAAAACATAGTCAGTAAGAAGAGTCAGTCTTCTTGTACTAAAGTCGGCATTATGCCTTTTGTATTTAATTCCGATGCAATTTCTGTGTTTCATCGTCAATACGAAGGTCCAAGGGATACAGTAAACCTGGAGTGAAGCATCGGAATCCATAGCCAGTGTCACAGGGATGGTTAAAAGCATAGACAGTAAGAAGAGTCAGTATTCTTTTACTTAAGTCGGCATTGTGCCTTTTGTATTTAATTCCGATGCAATTTCTGTGTTTCATCTTCAATAAGAAGGTCCAAAGGATACAGTAAACTTGAAGTGAAGCATCAGAGTCTATAACTAGTGTCACAGGAATGGTTCAAAGCATAGTCAGTAAGAAGAGTCAGTATTCTTGTACTTAAGTCGGCATTGTGCCTTTTGTATTTAATTCCGATGCAATTTCTGTGTTTCATCGTCAATCAGAAGGTCTAAGGGATACAGTAAACCTGAAGTGAAGCACCGGAATCTATAACTAGTGTAACAGGAATGGTTCAAAGCGCAGACAGTGGGAAGAGTCAGTCTTCTTGTACTTAATTCGGCATTGTGACTTTAGTATTTAATTCCGATGCCATTTCTGTGTTTCATCGTTAATAAGAAGGTCAGAGGGATACAGTAAATCTGAAGGCAAGCATCGGAATCTATAACTAGTGTCACAGGTATGGTTCAAAACATAGTCAGTAAGAAGAGTCAGTCTTCTTATTCTTATGTCGGCATTGTGCCTTTTGCATTTAATTCCGATGCAAGATCTGTGTTTCATCGTCAATAAGAAGGTCCAAGGGTTTCAGTAAACCAGGAGTGAAGCATCGGAATCTATACCTAGTGACACAGGGATGGTTGAAATCATAGACAGTAAGAAGAGTCAGTATTCTTGTACTTAAGTCGGCATTTTGCCTTTTGTATTTAATTCCGATGCAATTTCTGTGTTTCATCGTCAATAAGAAGGTCCAAGGGATACAGTAAACATGAATTGAAGCACCGGAATCTATAACTAGTGTCACAGGAATGGTTCAAAGCATAGTCAGTAAGAAGAGTCAGTCTTCTTGCACTTAAGTCGGCATTGTGCCTTTTGTATTTAATTCAGATGCAATTTCTGTGTTTCATCTTCAATATGAAGGTCCAAGGGATACAGTAAACCTGAAGTGAAGCATCAGAGTCTATAACTAGTGTCACAGGAATGGTTCAAAGCAGAGTCAGAAAGAAGAGTCAGTCTTCTTGTACATAAGTCGGCATTGTGCCTTTTGTACTTAATTCCGATGCAATTTCTGTGTTTAATCGTCAATAAGAAGGTCCAAGGGATAGAGTACACCTGGAGTGAAGCATCGGTATTTATAACTACTGTCACAGGAATGGTTCAAAACATCGACAGTAAGAAGAGTCAGTCTTCTTGTACTTAATTCGGCATTGTGCCTTTAGTATTTAATTCCGATGCAATTTCTGTGTTTCATCGTTAATAAGAAGGTCAGAGGAATACAGTAAATCTGAAGTCAGCATCGGAATCTATAACTAGTGTCACAGGAATGGTTCAAAACATAGTCAGTAAGAAGAGTCAGTCTTCTTGTACTTAAGTTGGCATTGTGCCTTTTGTATTTAATTCCGATGCAAGTTCAGTGTTTCAACGTCAATAAGAAGGGCCAAGGGATACAGTAAACCTGGAGTGAAGCATCGGAATCTATAACTACTGTCACAGGAATGGTTCAAAACATCGACAGTAAGAAGAGTCAGTCTTCTTGTACTTAATTCGGCATTGTGCCTCTAGTATTTAATTCCGATGCAATTTCTGTGTTTCATCGTTAATAGGAAGGTCAGAGGGATACAGTAAACCCGAAGTGAAGCATCGGAATCTATAACTAGAGTCACAGGAATGGTTCAAAACATAGTCAGTAAGAAGAATCAGTCTTCTTGTACTTAAGTCGGCATTGTGCCTTTTGTATTTAATTCCTATGCAATTTCTGTGTTTCATCGTCAATAAGAAGGTTCAAGGGACACAGTAAACCTGGAGTGAAGCATCAGAATCTATAACTAGTGACACAGGGATGGTTAAAACATCGACAATAAGAAGAATCAGTATTCTTGTACCTAAGTCAGCATTGTGCCTGTTGTATTTAATTCCAATGCAATTGCTGTATTTCATCGTCAATAAAAAGGTCCAATGGGTACAGTAAACCTGAAGTGAAGCACCGGAATCTATAACTAGTGTCACAGGAATGGTTCAAAACATAGTCAGTAAGAAGAGTCAGTCTTCTTGTACTTGGCATTGTGCCTTTTGTATTTAATTCCGATGCAATTTCTGTGTTTCTTCGTCATAAGGAGGTCCAAGGGATACAGTAAACCTGGAGTGAAGCTTCGGAATCTATAACTAGTGTCACAGGAATGGTTCAAAACATAGTCAGTAAGAAGAGTCAGTCTTCTTGTACTCAAGTGGCCATTGTGCCTTTTGTATTTAATTCCGAAGCTATTTTTGTGTTTCATCGTCAATAAGAAGGTCCAAGGGATACAGTAAACCTGGAGTGAAGCATCGGATTCTATAACTAGTGTCACAGAAATGGCTCAAAACATAGTCAGTAAGAGGAGTCAGTCTTCTTGTACTAAAGTCGGCATTATGCCTTTTGTATTTAATTCCGATGCAATTTCTGTGTTTCATCGTCAATACGAAGGTCCAAGGGATACAATAAACCTGGAATGAAGCATCGGAATCTATAACTAGTGTCACAGGGATGATTAAAAGCATAGACAGTAAGAAGAGTCAGTATTCTTTTACTTAAGTCGGCATTGTGCCTTTTATATTTAATTCCGATGCAATTTCTGTGTTTCATCTTCAATAAGAAGGTCCAAAGGATACAGTAAACTTGAAGTGAAGCATCAGAGTCTATAACTAGTGTCACAGGAATGGTTCAAAACATAGTCAGTAAGAAGAGTCAGTCTTCTTGTACATAAGCCGGCATTTTGCCTTTTGTATTTATTTCAGATGCAATTTTTGTGTTTCATCGTCAATAAGAAGGTCCAATGTTATACAGTAAACCAGAAGTGAAGCATCGGAATCTATAACTAGTGTAACAGGAATGGTTCAAAGCACAGACAGTGGGAAGTGTCAGTCTTCTTGTACTTAAGTGTGCATTGTGGCTTTTGCATTTAATTCCGATGCAATTTCTGTGTTTCATCGTCATTAAGAAGGTCAGAGGGATACAGTAAACCTGAAGTGAAGCATCGGAATCTATAACTAGTGTCACAGGAATGGTTCACAACATAGACAGTAGGAAGAGACAGTCTTCTTGTACTTAAATCGGCATTGTACCTTTTCTATTTAATTCCTATGCAATTTCTGTGTTTCATCGTCAATAAGAAGCTCCAAGGGATATAGTAAACCTGGAGTGAAGCATCGGAATCTATAACTAGTGTCACAGGAATTGTTCAAAACATAGACAGTAAGTAGGGTCAGTCTTCTTGTACTTAAGTCGGCATTGTGCATTTTTTATTTAATTCCGATGCATTATCTGTGTTTCATTGTCAATCAGATGGTCCAAGGGATACAGTAGACCTGGAGTGAATCATCGGAATTTATAACTACTGGCACAGGAAAGGTTCAAAACATCGACAGTAAGGAGAGTCAGTCTTCTTGTACTTAATTCGGTATTGTGCCTTTAGTATTTAATTCCGATGCAATTTCTGTGTTTCATCGTTAACAAGAATGTCGGAGGGATACAGTAAATCTGAAGTCAAGCATTGGAATCTATAACTAGTGTCACAGGAATGGTTCACAACATAGTCAGTAAGAAGAGTCAGTCTTCTTGTACTTAAGTCGGCATTGTGCCTTTTATATTTCATTCCGATGCAAGTTCTGTGTTTCATCGTCAATAAGAAGGTCCAAGGGATTCAGTAAACCAGGAGTGAAGCATCGGAATCTATACCTAGTGACACAGGGATGGTTGAAATCATAGACAGTAAGAAGAGTCAGTATTCTTGTACTTAAGTCGGCATTTTGCCTTTTGTATTTAATTCCGATGCAATTTCTGTGTTTCATCGTCAATAAGAAGGTCCACGGGATACAGTAAACATGAATTGAAGCACCGGAATCTATAACTAGTGTCACAGGAATGGTTCAAAGCATAGTCAGTAAGAAGAGTCAGTCTTCTTGTACTTAAGTCAGCATTGTGCCTTTTGTATTTAATTCAGATGCAATTTCTGTGTTTCATCTTCAATATGAAGGTCCAAGGGATACAGTAAACCTGAAGTGAAGCATCAGAGTCTATAACTAGTGTCACAGGAATGGTTCAAAGCAGGGTCAGAAAGAAGAGTCAGTCTTCTTGTACATAAGTCGGCATTGTGCCTTTTGTACTTAATTCCGATGCAATTTCTGTGTTTCATCGTCAACAAGAAGGTCCAAGGGATAGAGTACACCTGGAGTGAAGCATCGGTATTTATAACTACTGTCACAGGAATGGTTCAATACATCGACAGTAAGAAGAGTCAGTCTTCTTGTACTTAATTCGGCATTGTGCCTTTAGTATTTAATTCCGATGCAATTTCTGTGTTTCATCGTTAATAAGAAGGTCAGAGGAATACAGTAAATCTGAAGTCAGCATCGGAATCTATAACTAGTGTCACAGGAATGGTTCAAAACATAGTCTGTAAGAAGAGTCAGTCTTCTTGTACTTAAGTCGGCATTGTGCATTTGTATTTAATTCCGATGCAAGTTCAGTGTTTCAACGTCAATAAGAAGGGCCAAGGGATACAGTAAACCTGGAGTGAAGCATCGGAATCTGTAACTACTGTCACATTAATGGTTCAAAACATCGACAGTAAGAAGAGTCAGTCTTTTTGTACTTAATTCGGCATTGTGCCTCTAGTATTTAATTCCGATGCAATTTCTGTGTTTCATCGCTAATAGGAAGGTCAGAGGGATACAGTAAACCCGAAGTGAAGCATCGGAATCTATAACTAGAGTCACAGGAATGGTTCAAAACATAGTCAGTAAGAAGAATCAGTCTTCTTGTACTTAAGTCGGCATTGTGCCTTTTGTATTTAATTCCTATGCAATTTCTGTGTTTCATCGTTAATAAGAAGGTTCAAGGGATACAGTAAACCTGGAGTGAAGCATCGGAATCTATAACTAGTGACACAGGGATGGTTAAAACATCGACAATAAGAAGAATCAGTATTCTTGTACCTAAGTCAGCATTGTGCCTGTTGTATTTAATTCCAATGCAATTGCTGTATTTCATCGTCAATAAAAAGGTCCAATGGGTACAGTAAACCTGAAGTGAAGCACCGGAATCTATAACTAGTGTCACAGGAATGGTTCAAAACATAGTCAGTAAGAAGAGTCAGTCTTCTTGTACTTGGCATTGTGCCTTTTGTATTTAATTCCGATGCAATTTCTGTGTTTCTTCGTCATAAGGAGGTCCAAGGGATACAGTAAACCTGGAGTGAAGCTTCGGAATCTATAACTAGTGTCACAGGAATGGTTCAAAACATAGTCAGTAAGAAGAGTCAGTCTTCTTGTACTCAAGTGGCCTTATTTCCTTTTGTATTTAATTCCGATGCAATTTCTGTGTTTCATCGTCAATACGAAGGTCCAAGGGATGAAGCATCGGAATCTATAACTAGTGTCACAGGGATGGTTAAAAGCATAGACAGTAAGAAGAGTCAGTATTCTTTTACTTAAGTCGGCATTGTGCCTTTTGTATTTAATTCCGCTGCAATTTCTGTGTTTCATCTTCAATAAGAAGGTCCAAATGATACAGTAAACTTGAAGTGAAGCATCAGAGTCTATAACTAGTGTCACAGGAATGGTTCAGAACATAGTCAGTAAGAAGAGTCAGTCTTCTTGTACATAAGCCGTCATTTTGCCTTCTGTATTTATTTCAGATGCAATTTTTGTGTTTCAGCGTCAATAAGAAGGTCCAATGTTATACAGTAAACCAGAAGTGAAGCATCGGAATCTATAACTAGTGTAACAGGAATGGTTCAAAGCACAGACAGTGGGAAGTGTCAGTCTTCTTGTACTTAAGTGTGCATTGTGGCTTTTGCATTTAATTCCGATGCAATTTCTGTGTTTCATCGTCATTAAGAAGGTCAGAGGGATACAGTAAACCTGAAGTGAAGCATCGGAATCTATAACTAGTGTCACAGGAATGGTTCACAACATAGACAGTAGGAAGAGACAGTCTTCTTGTACTTAAATCGGCATTGTGCCTTTTCTATTTAATTCCTATGCAATTTCTGTGTTTCATCGTCAATAAGAAGGTCCAAGGGATATAGTAAACCTGGAGTGAAGCATCGGAATCTATAACTAGTGTCACAGGAACTGTTCAAAACATAGACAGTAAGTAGGGTCAGTCTTCTTGTACTTAAGTCGGCATTGTGCATTTTTTATTTAATTCCGATGCATTATCTGTGTTTCATTGTCAGTCAGATGGTCCAAGGGATACAGTAAACCTGGAGTGAATCATCGGAATTTATAACTACTGCCACAGGAAAGGTTCAAAACATCGACAGTAAGAAGAGTCAATCTCCTTGTACTTAATTCGGTATTGTGCCTTTAGTATTTAATTCCGATGCAATTTCTGTGTTTCATCGTTAATAAGAAGGTCGGAGGGATACAGTAAATCTGAAGTCAAGCATTGGAATCTATAACTAGTGTCACAGGAATGGTTCACAACATAGTCAGTAAGAAGAGTCAGTCTTCTTGTACTTAAGTCGGCATTGTGCCTTTTATATTTCATTCCGATGCAAGTTCTGTGTTTCATCGTCAATAAGAAGGTCCAAGGGATACAGTAAACCTGGAGTGAAGCATCGGAATCTATAACTAGTGACACAGGGATGGTTCAAAGCATCGACAGTAAGAAGAGTCAGTATTCTAGTACTTAAGTCCGTATTGTGCCTTTTGTATTTAATTCCGATGCAATTTCTGTGTTTCATCGTCAATAAGAAGGTCCAAGGGATACAGTAAACCTGAAGTGAAGCCCCGGAATCTATAACTAGTGTCACAGGAATGGTTAAAACATAGTCAGTAAGAAGAGTCAGTCTTCTTGTACTTAAGTCGGCATTGTGCATTTTGTATTTAATTCCGATCCAATTTCTGTGTTTCTTCGTCAATAAGGAGGTCCAAGGGATACAGTAAACCTGGATTGAAGCATCGGAATCTATAACTAATGTCACAGGAATGGTTCAAACATAGTCAGTAGGAAGAGTCAGTCTTCTTGTACTTAAGTCGGCATTGTGCCTTTTGTATTTAATTCCGATGCTATTTTTGTGTTTCATCGTCAATAAGAAGGTCCAAAGGATACAGTAAACAGGGAGTGAAGCATCGGAATCTATAACTAGTGTCACAGAAATGGTTCAAACATAGTCAGTAAGAAGAGTCAGTCTTCTTGTACTTAAGTCGGCATTGTGCCTTTTGTATTTAATTCCGATGCAATTTCTGTGTTTCATCGTCAATAAGAAGGTCCAAGGGATACAGTAAACCGGGAGTGAAGCATCGGAATCTATAACTAGTGTCACAGAAATGGTTCAAAACATAGTCAGTAAGAAGAGTCAGTATTCTTATACTTAAGTCGGCATTGTGCATTTTGTAGTTAATTCCGATGCAATTTCTGTGCTTCATCGTCAATAAGATGGTCCAAGGGATACAGTAAACCTGAAGTGAAGCATCGGAATCTATAACTAGTGTAACAGGAATGGTTCAAAGCATAGACAGTGGGAAGAGTCAGTCTTCTTGTACTTAAGTCGGCATTGTGCCTTTTGTATTTAATTCCGATGCAATTTCTGTGTTTCATCGTCAATACGAAGGTCAGAGGGATACAGTAAACCAGAAGTGAAGCATCGGAATCTATTACAAGTGTCACTGGAATGGTTCAAAACTAGACAGTAGGAAGAGACAGTCTTCTTGTACTTAAGTCGGCATTGTGCCTTTTCTATTTAATTCCTATGCTATTTCTGTGTTTCTTCGTCAATAAGGTCAGAGGGATACAGTAAACCTGAAGGGAAGCATCGGAATCTATAACTAGTGTCACAGGAATGGTTCCAAACATAGACAGTAGGAGGAGACAGTCTTCTTGTACTTAAGTCGGCATTGTGACTTTTCTATTCAATTCCTATGCAATTTATGTGTTTCATGGTCAATAAGAAGGTCAGAGGGATACAGTAAACCTGAAGTGAAGCACATGAATCGTTCAAATCATAGTCAGTAAGAAGAGTCAGTCTTCTTGTACTTAAGTCGCCATTGTGCCTTTTGTATTTAATTCCGATGCAATTTCTATGTTTCATCGTCAATAAGAAGGTCAGAGGGATACAGTACACCTGAAGTGAAGCATCGGAATCTATAACTAGTGTCACAGGAATGGTTCAAACATAGTCAGTAAGATGAGTCAGTCTTCTTGTACTTAAGTCGGCATTGTGCCTTTTGTATTTAATTTCGATGCAATTTCTGTGTCTCATCGTCTATAAGAAGGTCCAAGGGATACAGTAAACCTGGAGTGAAGCATCGGAATCTATAACTAGTGACACAGGGATGGTTCAAAACATAGACAGTAAGAAGAGACAGTATACTTGTACTTAAGTCGGCATTGTGCCTTTTGTATTTAATTCCGATGTAATTTCTGTGTTTCCTCGTCAATAAGAAGGTCCAAGGGATACAGTAAACCTGGAGTGAAGCATCGGAATCTATATCTAGTGTCACAGGATGAATCATAGTCAGTAAGAAGAGTCAGTCTTCTTGCACTTAAGTCGGCATTGTGCATTTTGTATTTAATTCCGATGCAATTTCTGTGTTTCATCGTCTACAAGATGGTCCAAGGGGTACAGTAAACCAGAAGTGAAGCATCGGAATCTATAACTGGTGTCACAGGAATAGTTCAAACATAGACTGTAGGAAGAGTCAGTCTTCTTGTACTTAAGTCTGCATTGTGCCTTTTCTATTTACTTCCGATGCAATTTCTGTGTTTCATCGTCAACAAGAAGGTACAAGGGATACAGTAAACCGGGAGTGAAGCATCGAAATCTATAACTAGTGTCACAGGAATGGTTCATACCATAGACAGTAGGAAGAGTCAGTCTTCTTGTACTTAATTCGGCATTGTGCCTTTAGTATTTAATTCCGATGCAATTTCTGTGTTTCATCGTTAATAAGAAGGTCAGAGGGATACAGTAAACCTGAAGTGAAGCATCGGAATCTATAACTAGAGTCGCAGGATTGGTTCAAACATAGACAGTAGGAAGAGTCAGTCTTATTGTACTTAAGTCCTCATTGTGCCTTTAGTATTTTATTCCGATGCAATTTCTGTGTTTCATCGTCAATAAGAAGGTCCAAGGGATACAGTAAACCGGGAGTGAAGCATCGGAATCTGTAACTAGTGTCACAGGAATGGTTCAAAACATAGTCAGTAAGATGAGTCAGTCTTCTTGTACTTAAGTCGGCATTGTGCTTTTTTATTTAATTCCGATGCAATTTCTGAGTTACGTCGGCAATAGAAGGTCCCAGGGATACAGTAAACCTAGAGTGAAGCATCGGAATCTATTACTAGTGTCACAGGAATGGTTCAAAACATAGACAGTAAGATGAAACAGTCTTCTTGTACTTAATTCGGCATTGTGCCTTTTGTATTTAATTCCGACGCAATTTCTGTGTTTCATCGTCAATAAGAACGTCAGAGGGATATAGTAAATCTGAAGTGAAGCATCGGAATCTATAACTAGTGTCACAGGAATGGTTCAAATCATAGTCAGTAGGGAGAGTCAGTCTTCTTGTACTTAAGTCGCCATTGTGCTTTTCGTATTGAATTCCGATGCAATTCCTGTGTTTCATTGTAAATAAGAACGTTCAAGGGATACAGTAAACCTGGAGTGAAGCATCGGAATCTATAACTAGTGTCACAGGAATGGTTCAAATCATAGACACTAAGAGTAGTCAGTCTTCTTATAGTTAATTCGGCACTGTGCCTTTTGGATTTAATTCCGATGCAATTCCTGTGTTTCATCGTCAACAAGAAGGTCAGAGGGATACAGTAAACCTGAAGTGAATCATCGGAATCTATAACTAGTGTCACAGGAATGGTTCAGAACATAGTCAGTAAGAAAAGTCAGTGTTCTTGTACTTAAGTCGGCATTGTGCCTTTTGTATTTAATTCCGATCCAATTTCTGTGTTTCATCGTCAATAAGAAGGTCCGAGGGATACAGTAAACGTGAAGTGAACATCAAAATTTGTAAATAGTGTCACAGGAATGGTTCTAAACATAGACATAAGAAGAGTCAGTCTTCTTGTAGTTAAGCCGGCATTGTCCCTTTTGTATTTAATTCCGTTGCAAATTTCTGTGTTTCATCGTCAATAAGAAGGTCAGAGGGATACAGTAAACCCGAAGTGAAGCATCCGAATCTATAACTAGTGTCACAGGAATGGTACAAACATTGATAGTAGGAAGAGTCAGTCTTCTTGTACTTAAGTCGGCATTGTGCCTTTTTTATTTAATTCCAATGCAATTTCTGTGTTTCGTCGTCAATAAGAATGTCCAAGGGATACAGTAAACCTAGAGTGAAGCATCGGAATCTATTACTAGTGACACAGGAATGGTTCAAATCATAGACAGTAAGAAGAGTAAGTCTTCTTGTACTTAATTCGGCATTGTGACGTTTGTATTTAATTCCGACGCAATTTCTGTGTTTCATCGTCAATAAGAACGTCAGAGGGATACTGTAAATCTGAAGTGAAGCATCGGAATCTATAACTAGTGTCACAGGAATGGTTCAAAACATAGTCAATAAGAAGAGTCAGTCTTCTTGTACTTAAGTCGGCATTGTGCCTTTTGTATTTAATTCCGATGCAATTTCTGTGTTTCATCGTCAATAAGAAGGTCCAAGGGATACAGTTGACCTGAAGTGAAGCATCGGAATCTATAACTAGTGTCACAGGAATGGTTCAAAACATAGACAGTGGGAAGAGTCAGTCTTCTTGTACTTAAGTCGGCATTGTGCCTTTTGTATTTAATTCCGATGCAATTTTTGTGTTTCATCGTCAATAAGAACGTCAGAGGGATACAGTAAACCTGAAGTGAAGCATCGGAATCTATAACTAGAGTCGCAGGGTTGGTTCAAACATAGACAGTAGGAAGAGTCAGTCTTATTGTACTTAAGACCTCATTGTGCCTTTAGTATTTTATTCCGATGCAATTTTTATGTTTCATCGTCAATAAGAAGGTCCAAGGGATACAGTAAACCGGGAGTGAAGCATCGGAATCTGTAACTAGTGTCACAGGAATGGGTCAAAACATAGACAGTAAGATGAGTCAGTCTTCTTGTACTTAAGTCGGCATTGTGCTTTTTTATTTAATTCCGATGCAATTTCTGAGTTACGTCGGCAATAAGAAGGTCCAAGGGATACAGTAAACCTAGAGTGAAGCATCGGAATCAATTACTAGTGTCACAGGAATGGTTCAAAACATAGACAGTAAGAAGAAACAGTCTTCTTGTACTTAATTCGGCATTGTGCCTTTTGTATTTAATTCCGACGCAATTTCTGTGTTTCATCGTCAATAAGAACGTCAGAGGGATATAGTAAATCTGAAGTGAAGCATCGGAATCAATAACTAGTGTCACAGGAATGGTTCAAATCATAGTCAGTAGGAAGAGTCAGACTTCTTGTACTTAAGTTGGCATTGTGCCTTTTGTATTTAATTCCGATGCAATTTCTGTGTTTCATCGTCAATACGAAGGTCCAAGGGATACAGTAAACCTGGAGTGAAGCATCAGAATCTATAACTAGTGTCACAGGAATGTTTCAAAACATAGACAGTAGGAAGCGTCAGTGTTTTTGTACTCAAGTCGGCATTGTGCCTTTTCTATTTAATTCCCATGCAATTTCTGTATTTCATCGTAAATAGGAAGGTCCAAGGTATGTAGTAAATCTGGAGTGAAGCATCGGAATCTATAACTAGTGTCACAGGAATGGTTCAAAACATAGCCAGTAAGAAGAGTCAGTCTTCTTGTACTTAAGTCGCCATTGTGCTTTTTGTATTGAATTCCGATGCAATTCCTGTGTTTCATTGTAAATAGGAACGTTCAAGGGATACAGTAAACCTGGAGTGAAGCATCGGAATCTATAACTAGTGTCACATGAATGGTTCAAATCATAGACACTAAGAGTAGTCAGTCTTCTTATAGTTAATTCGGCACTGTGCCTTTTGGATTTAATTCCGATGCAATTCCTGTGTTTCATCGTCAACAAGAAGGTCAGAGGGATACAGTAAACCTGAAGTGAAGCATCGGAATCTATAACTAGTGTCACAGGAATGGTTCCAAACATAGTCAGTAAGAAAAGTCAGTCTTCTTGTACTTAAGTCGGCATTGTGCCTTTTGTATTGAATTCCGATGCAATTTCTGGTTTCATCGTCAATAAGAAGGTCCGAGGGATACAGTAAACGTGAAGTGAACATCAAAATTTGTAATTAGTGTCACAGGAATGGTTCAAAACATAGACATAAGAAGAGTCAGTCTTTTTGTAGTTAAGCCGGCATTGTCCCTTTTGTATTTAATTCCGTTGCAAATTTCTGTGTTTCATCGTCAATAAGAAGGTCAGAGGGATACAGTAAACCCGAAGTGAAGCATCCGAATCTATAACTAGTGTCACAGGAATGGTACAAAACATTGATAGTAGGAAGAGTCAGTCTTCTTGTACTTAAGTCGGCATTGTGCCTTCTCTATTTAATTCCGATGCAATTGCTGCGTTTCATCGTCAATAAGAAGGTCCAAGGGATACAGTAAACCTGAAGTTAAGCATCGGAATCTATAACTAGTGTCACAGGAATGGTTCAAAGCATAGTCAGTAAGAATGGTCAGTCTTCTTGTACTTAAGTCAGCATTGTGCCTTTTGTATTTAATTCCGATGTAATTTCTGTGTTTTATCGTCAATAAGAAGGTCCAAGGGATACAGTAAACCGGGAGTGAAGCATCGGAATCTGTAACTAGTGTAACAGGAATGGTTCTAGACATAGACAGTAAGATGACTCAGTCTTCTTGTACTTAAGTCGGCATTGTGCCTTTTTTATTTAATTCCAATGTAATTTCTGTGTTTCGTCGTCAATAAGACTGTCCAAGGGATACAGTAAACCTAGAGTGAAGCATCGGAATCTATTACTAGTGACACAGGAATGGTTCAAATCATAGACAGTAAGAAGAGTCAGTCTTCTTGTACTTAATTCGGCATTGTGACGTTTGTATTTAATTCCGACGCAATTTCTGTGTTTCATCGTCAATAAGAACGTCAGAGGGATACTGTAAATCTGAAGTGAAGCATCGGAATCTATAACTAGTGTCACAGGAATGGTTCAAAACATAGTCAATAAGAAGAGTCAGTCTTCTTGTACTTAAGTCGGCATTGTGCCTTTTGTATTTAATTCCGATGCAATTTTTGTGTTTCATCGTCAATAAGAAGGTCAGAGGGATACAGTAAACCTGAAGTGAAGCATCGGAATCTATAAATAGTGTCACAGGAATGGTTCAAAGCGTAGACAGTAGGAACAGTCAGTGTTCTTGTACTTAAGTCGGCATTGTGCCTTTTCTATTTAATTCCAATGCAATTTCTGAATTTCATCGTAACTAAGAAGGTCCAAGGGATACAGTAAACCTGGAGTGAAGCATCGGAATCTATAACTAGTGTCACAGGAATGGTTCAAAACATAGTCAGTAAGAAGAGTCAGTCTTCTTGTACTTAAGTCGGCATTGTGCCTTTTGTATTTAATTCCGATGCAATTTCTGTGTTTCATCGTCAATAAGAAGGCCCAAGAGATACAGTAAACCTAAAGTGAAGCATCAGAATCTATTACTAGTGGTACAGGAATGGTTCAAAACATAGTCAGTAAGAAGAGTCAGTCTTCTTGTACTTAAGTTGGCATTCTGCCTTTCGTATTTAATTCCGATGCAATTTCTGCGTTTCATCGTCAATAAGAAGGTCCAAGGGATACAGTAAACCTGAAGTGAAGCACCGTAATCTATAACTAGTGTCACAGGACTGGTTCAAAGCATTATCAGTAAGAAGAGTCAGTCTTCTTGTACTTAAGTCAGCATTGTGCCTTTTGTATTTAATTCCGATGCCATTCTGTGTTTCATCGTCAATAAGAAGGTCCAAGGGATACAGTAAACCTGAAGTGAAGCATCGAAATCTATAACTAGTGTCACAGGAATGGTTCAAATCATAGTCTGTAAAAACAGTCAGTCTTCTTGTACTTAAGTCGGCATTGTACCTTTTGTATTTAATTCCGATGTAATTTCTGTGTTTCATCGTCAATAAGAAAGTCCAAGGGACACAGTAAACCTGAAGTGAAGCATCGGAATCTACAACTAGTGTCACAGGAATGGTTCAAAGCATAGAGAGTGGGAAGAGTCAGTCTTCTTGTACTTAAGTCGGCATTGTGCCTTTTGTATTTAATTCCGATGCAATTTCTGTGTTTCATCGTCAATAAGAAGGTCCAAGGGATACAGTAAACCTGAAGTAAAGCATCGGAATCTATAACTAGTGTCACAGGAATGGTTCAAAGCATAGAGAGTGGGAAGAGTCAGTCTTCTTGTACTTAAGTCGGCATTGTGCCTTTTGTATTTAATTCCGATGCAATTTCTGTGTTTCATCGTCAATAAGAAGGTCAGAGGGATACAGTAAACCTGAAGTGAAGCATCAGATCTATAACTAGTGTCACAGGAATGGTTCAAAACATAGACTGTAGGAAGAGTCAGTGTTCGTGTACTTAAGTCGGCATTGTGCCTTTTCTATTTAATTCCAATGCAATTTCTGTATTTCATCGTAAATAAGAAGGTCCAAGGTATATAGTTTACCTGGAGTGAAGCATCGGAATCTATAACTAGTGTCACAGGAATGGTTCAAAACATAGACAGTAAGAAGAGTCAGTCTTCTTGTACTTAAGTCTGCATTGTGCCTTTTTTATTTAATTCCAATGCAATTTCTGTGTTTCATCGTCAATAGGAAGGTCAGAGGAATACAGTAAATCGGAAGTGAAGCATCGGAATCTATATCTAGTGTCACAGGAATGGTTCAAAACATAGTCAGTAAGAAGTGTCAGTGATCTTGTACTTAACTCGGCATTGTGCATTTTTTATTTAATTCCGATGCAATTTCTGTGTTTCATCGTCAATAAGAAGGTCCAAGGGATACAGTAAACCTGAAGTAAAGCCTCAGAATCTATAACTAGTGGTACAGGAATGGTTCAAATCATAGTCAGTAAGAAGAATCAGTCTTCTTGTACTTAAGTCGGCATTGTGCCTTTTGTATTTAATTCCGATGCACTTTCTGTGTTTCATCGTCAATAAGAAGGTCAAAGGGATACAGTAAACCTGGAGTGAAGCATCGGAATCTGTAACTAGTGTCATATGAGTGGTTCAAAGCATAGACAGTAAGAAGAGTCAGTCTTCTTGTACTTAATTCGGCATTGTGCCTTTTGTATTTAATCCGATGAAATTTCTGTGTTTCATCGTCAATAAGAAGGTCAGAGGGATACAGTAAACCTCAAGTGAAGCATCGGAATCTATAACTAGTGTAACAGGAATGGTTCAAAACATTGTCAGTAAGAAGAGTCAGTCTTCTTGTACTTAAGTCGGAATTGTGACTTTTGTATTTAATTCCGATGCAATCTCTGTGTTTCATCGTCAATAAGGAGGACCAAGGGATACAGTAAACCTGGAGTGAAGCATCGGAATCTATAACTAGTGTCACAGGGATGGTTCAAAACATAGACAGTAAGAAGAGTCAGTATTCTTGTACATAAGTCGGCATTGTGCCTTTTGTATTTATTTCTGATGCAATTTCTATGTGTCATCGTCAATAAGAAGGTCCAAGGGATACAGTAAACCTGAAGTGAAGCACCGGAATCTATAACTAGTGTCACAGGAGTGGTTCAAATCATAGTCAGTAAGAACAGTCAGTCTTCTTGTACTTAAGTCGGCATTTTGCCTTTTGTAATTAATTCCGATGCAATTTCTGTGTTTCATCGTCACTAAGAAGGTCCAAGGGATACAGTAAACCTGAAGTGAAGCATCGGAATCTATAACTAGTGTCGCAGGAATGGTTCAAAACATAGACAGTAGGAAGAGTCAGTCTTGTTGTACATAAGTAGGCATTGTGATTTTTTATTTAATTCCGATGCAATTTCTGTGTTTCATCGTCAATACGAAGGTCAGAGGGATACAGTAACGCTGTAGTGAAACATCGGAATCTATAACTAGTGTCACAGGAATGGTTCAAACATAGACAGTAGGAAGAGTCAGTCCTCTTGTACTTAAATCGGCATTGTGCCTTTTCCATTTAATTCCGATGCAATTTCTGTGCTTCATCGTCAATAAGAAAGTCCAATAGATACAGTAAACCTGAAGTGAAGCATCGGAATCTATAACTAGTATCAATGGAATAGTTCAAAACATAGTCATTAAGAAGGGTCAGTCTTCTTGTACTTAAGTCGGCATTATGCCTTTTGTATTTAATTCCGATGCAATTTCTGTGTTTCATCGTCAATAAGAAGGTCCAAGGGATACAGTAAACCTGAAGTGAAGCATGGGAATCTATAACTAGTGTCATTGGAAAGGTTCAAAACATAGTCAGAAAGAAGAGTGAGACTTCTTGTACTTAAGTCGGCATTGCGACTTTTGTATTTAATTCCGATGCAATTTCTGTGTTTCATCGTCAATAAGAAGGTCAGTGGGATACAGTAAACCTGTAGTGAAGCATCGGAATCTACAACTAGTGTCGCAGGAATGGTTCAAAACATAGACAGAGGGAAGAGTCAGTCTTCTTGTACTTAAGTCGGCATTGTGCCTTTTCTATTTAATTCTGATTCAATTTCTGTGTATCATCGTCAATAAGAAGGTCAGAGGGATACAGTAAACCTGAAGTGAAGCATCGGAATCTATAACTAGTGTCACAGGAATGGTTCAAACATAGTCAGTAAGAAGAGTCAGTCTTCTTGTACTTATGTCGGCATTGTGCCTTTTGTATATAATTCCGATGCAATTTCTGTGTTTCAACGTCAATAAGAAGGTCCAAGGGATACAGTAAACCTGAAGTGAAGCATCGGAATCTATAACTAGTGTCACAGGAATGGTTCAAAACATAGACAGTGGGAAGAGTCAGTCTTCTTGTACTTAAGTCGGCATTGTGCCTTTTGTATTTAATTCCGATGCAATTTTTGTGTTTCATCGTCAATAAGAAGGTCAGAGGGATCCAGTAAACCTGAAGTGAAGCATCGGAATCTAAAAATAGTGTCACAGGAATGGTTCAAAGCATAGACAGTAGGAACAGTCAGTGTTCATGTACTTAAGTCGGCATTGTGCCTTTTCTATTTAATTCCAATGCAATTTCTGAATTTCATCGTAAATAAGAAGGTCCAAGGTATATAGTAAACCTGGAGTGAAGCAACGGAATCTATGACTAGTGTCACAGGAATGGTTCAAAGCATAGACAGTAAGAAGAGTCAGTCTTCTTGTACTAAAGTCGGCAGTGTGCCTTTTTCATTTAATTCCGATGCAGTTTCTGTGTTTCGTCGTCAATAAGAAGGTCCAAGGGATACAGTAAACCTGGAGTGAAGCATCGGAATCTATAACTAGTGTCACAGGAATGGTTCAAAACATCGACAGTAAGAAGAACCAGTCTTCTTGTACTTAATTCGGCATTGCGCCTTTAGTATTTAATTCCAATGCAATTTCTGTGTTTCATCGTCAATAGAAAGGTCAGAGGGATACAGTAAATCTGAAGTGAAGCATCGGAATCTATATCTAGTGTCACAGGAATGGTTCAAAACATAGACAGTAAGAAGAGTCAGTGTTCTTGTACTTAAGACGGCATTATGCCTATTGTATTTAATTCCGATGCAATTTCTGTGTTTCATCGTCAATAAGAAGGCCCAAGAGATACAGTAAACCTGAAGTGAAGCATCAGAATCTATAACTAGTGGTACAGGAATGGTTCAAAACATAGTCAGTAAGAAGAGTCAGTCTTCCTGTACTTAAGTTGGCATTGTGCCTTTCGTATTTAATTCCGATGCAATTTCTGCGTTTCGTCGTCAATAAGAAGGTCCAAGGGATACAGTAAACCTGAAGTAAAGCACCGTAATCTATAACTAGTGTCACAGGACTGGTTCAAAGCATTATCAGTAAGAAGAGTCAGTCTTCTTGTACTTAAGTCAGCATTGTGCCTTTTGTATTTAATTCCGATGCAATTCTGTGTTTCATCGTCAATAAGAAGGTCCAAGGGATACAGTAAATTGGGAGTGAAGCATCGGAATCTGTAACTAGTGTCACAGGAATGGTTCAAAACATAGACAGTAAGATGAGTCAGTCCTCTTGTACTTAAGTCGGCATTGTGCCTTTTTTTTAAATTCCGATGCAATTTCTATGTTTCGTCGTCAATAAGAAGGTCCAAGGGATACAGTAAACCAAGAGTGCAGCATCGGAATCCATTACTAGTGTCACAGGAATGGTTCAAAACATAGACAGTAAGAAGAGTCAATCCTCGTGTACTTAATTCGACATTGTGCCTTTTGTATTTAATTCCGATGCAATTTCTGTGTTTCATCGTCAATAAGAAAGTCCAAGGGATACAGTAAACCTGAAGTGAAGCATCGGAATCTACAACTAGTGTCACAGGAATGGTTCAAAGCATAGAGAGTGGGAAGAGTCAGTCTTCTTGTACTTAAGTCGGCATTGTGCCTTTTGTATTTAATTCCGATGCAATTTTTGTGTTTCATCGTCAATAAGAAGGTCAGAGGGATACAGTAAACCCGAAGTGAAGCATCGGAATCTATAAATAGTGTCGCAGGAATGGTTCAAAGCATAGACAGTAGGAACAGTCAGTGTTCTTGTACTTAAGTCGGCATTGTGCCTTTTCTATTTAATTCCAATACAATTTCTGAATTTCATCGTAAATAAGAAGGTCCAAGGTATGTAGTAAACCTGGAGTGAAGCAACGGAATCTATGACTAGTGTCACAGGAATGGTTCAAAGCATAGACAGTAAGAAGAGTCAGTCTTCTTGTACTGAAGTCGGCAGTGTGCCTTTTTTATTTAATTCCGATGCAGTTTCTGTGTTTCGTCGTCAATAAGAAGGCCCAAGGGATACAGTAAACCTGGAGTGAAGCATCGTAATCTATAACTAGTGTCACAGGAATGGTTCAAAACATCGACAGTAAGAAGAACCAATCTTCTTGTACTTAATTCGGCATTGCGCCTTTAGTATTTAATTCCAATGCAATTTCTGTGTTTCATCGTCAATAGGAAGGTCAGAGGGATACAGTAAATCTGAAGTGAAGCATCGGAATCTATATCTAGTGTCACAGGAATGGTTCAAAACATAGACAGTAAGAAGAGTCAGTGTCCTTGTACTTAAGACGGCATTGTGCTTTTTGTTTTTAATTCCGATGCAATTTCTGTGTTTCATCGTCAATAAGAAGGCCCAAGAGATACAGTAAACCTGAAGTGAAGCATCAGAATCTATAACTAGTGGTACAGGAATGGTTCAAAACATAGTCAGTAAGAAGAGTCAGTCTTCCTGTACTTAAGTTGGCATTGTGCCTTTCGTATTTAATTCCGATGCAATTTCTGCGTTTCATCGTCAATAAGAAGGTCCACGGGATACAGTAAACCTGAAGTGAAGCACCGTAATCTATAACTAGTGTCACAGGACTGGTTCAAAGCATTATCAGTAAGAAGAGTCAGTCTTCTTGTACTAAAGTCAGCATTGTGCCTTTTGTATTTAATTCCGATGCAATTCTGTGTTTCATCGTCAATAAGAAGGTCCAAGGGATACAGTAAATTGGGAGTGAAGCATCGGAATCTGTAACTAGTGTCACAGGAATGGTTCAAAACATAGACAGTAAGATGAGTCAGTCCTCTTGTACTTAAGTCGGCATTGTGCCTTTTTTTTAAATTCCGATGCAATTTCTATGTTTCGTCGTCAATAAGAAGGTCCAAGGGATACAGTAAACCTGAAGTGAAGCATCGGAATCTACAACTAGTGTCACAGGAATGGTTCAAAGCATAGAGAGTGGGAAGAGTCAGTCTTCTTGTACTTAAGTCGGCATTGTGCCTTTTGTATTTAATTCCGATGCAATTTTTGTGTTTCATCGTCAATAAGAAGGTCAGAGGGATACAGTAAACCCGAAGTGAAGCATCGGAATCTATAAATAGTGTCACAGGAATGGGTCAAAGCATAGACAGTAGGAACAGTCAGTGTTCTTGTACTTAAGTCGGCATTGTGCTTTTTCTATTTAATTCCAATGCAATTTCTGAATTTCATCGTAAATAAGAAGGTCCAAGGTATATAGTAAACCTGGAGTGAAGCAACGGAATCTATGACTAGTGTCACAGGAATGGTTCAAAGCATAGACAGTAAGAAGAGTCAGTCTTCTTGTACTGAAGTCGGCAGTGTGCGTTTTTTATTTAATTCCGATGCAGTTTCTGTGTTTCGTCGTCAATAAGAAGGTCCAAGGGATACAGTAAACCTGGAGTGAAGCATCGGAATCTATAACTAGTGTCACAGGAATGGTTCAAAACATCGACAGTAAGAAGAACCAGTCTTCTTGTACTTAATTCGGCATTGCGCCTTTAGTATTTAATTCCAATGCAATTTCTGTGTTTCATCGTCAATAGGAAGGGCAGAGGGATACAGTAAATCTGAAGTGAAGCATCGGAATCTATATCTAGTGTCACAGGAATGGTTCAAAACATAGACAGTAAGAAGAGTCAGTGTTCTTGTACTTAAGACGGCATTGTGCCTTTTGTTTTTAATTCCGATGCAATTTCTGTGTTTCATCGTCAATAAGAGGGCCCAAGAGATACAGTAAACCTGAAGTGAAGCATCAGAATCTATCACTAGTGGTACAGGAATGGTTCAAATCATAGTCAGTAAGAAGAGTCAGTCTTCTTGTACTTAAGTTGGCATTGTGCCTTTCGTATTTAATTCCGATGCAATTTCTGCGTTTCATCGTCAATAAGAAGGTCCAAGGGATACAGTAAACCTGAAGTGAAGCACCGTAATCTATAACTAGTGTCACAGGACTGGTTCAAAGCATTATCAGTAAGAAGAGTCAGTCTTCTTGTACTTAAGTCAGCATTGTGCCTTTTGTATTTAATTCCGATGCAATTCTGTGTTTCATCGACAATAAGAAGGTCCAAGGGATACAGTAAATTGGGAGTGAAGCATCGGAATCTGTAACTAGTGTCACAGGAATGGTTCAAAACATAGACAGTAATATGAGTCAGTCCTCTTGTACTTAAGTCGGCATTGTGCCCTTTTTTTAAATTCCGATGCAATTTCTATGTTTCGTCGTCAATAAGCAGGTCCAAGGGATACAGTAAACCAAGAGTGAAGCATCGGAATCCATTACTAGTGTCACAGGAATGGTTCAAAACATTGACAGTAAGAAGAGTCAATCCTCGTGTACTTAATTCGACATTGTGCCTTTTGTATTTAATTCCGATGCAACTTCTGTGTTTCATCGTCAATAAGAAAGTCCAAGGGATACAGTAAACCTGAAGTGAAGCATCGGAATCTACAACTAGTGTCACAGGAATGGTTCAAAGCATAGAGAGTGGGAAGAGTCAGTCTTCTTGTACTTAAGTCGGCATTGTGCCGTTTGTATTTAATTCCGATGCAATTTCTGTGTTTCATCGTCAATAAGAAGGTCCAAGGGATACAGTAAACCTGAAGTGAAGCATCGTAATCTATAACTAGTGTCACAGGAATGGTTCTAAGCATAGAGAGTGGGAAGAGTCAGTCTTCTTGTACTTAAGTCGACATTGTGCCTTTTGTATTTAATTCCGATGCAATTTCTGTGTTTCATCGTCAATAAGAAGGTCAGAGGGATACAGTAAACCTGAAGTGAAGCATCAGAATCTATAACTTGTGTCACAGGAATGGTTCAAAACATAGACAGTAGGAAGAGTCAGTGTTCGTGTACTTAAGTCGGCATTGTGCCTTTTCTATTTAATTCCAATGCAATATCTGTATTTCATCGTAAATAAGACGGTCCAAGGCATATAGTTTACCTGGAGTGAAGCATCGGAATCTATAACTAGTGTCACAGGAATGGTTCAAAACATAGTCAGTAAGAAGAGTCAGTGTTCTTGTACTTAAGTCGGCATTGTGCCTTTTTTATTTAATTCCGATGCAATTTCTGTGTTTCATCGTCAATAAGAAGGTCCAAGGGATACAGTAAACCTGAAGTAAAGCATCAGAATCTATAACTAGTGGTACAGGAATGGTTCAAAACATAGTCAGTAAGAAGAATCAGTCTTCTTGTACTTAAGTCGGCATTGTGCCTTTTGTATTTAATTCCGATGCACTTTCTGTGTTTCATCGTCAATAAGAAGGTCCAAGGGATACAGTAAACCTGGAGTGAAGCATCGGAATCTGTA